>NW_010310291.1:53375-65218 GCF_000700745.2 Antrostomus carolinensis | reverse complement strand
AACATGGGGGTTGGTAAGCTTGGTTTCTCTGAGGTGTGATGTGGACTTCTTGCAAGGATCACCACTAAATGCAGATTGCACTTTGGCATTGCCAGTTTTGTCACTTCTTCAGTTGCAACAGTCTGTAGGATCTGCCACGCCTCAGCCCATAGGCTCAGCTAGGCTCTTATGGACCATCATCTTACACCACAGCTATTCATAGGTGGAAAACAAATTGGTGTATTCTGATAAAGAAGAACACTTACAGTAGCCATAAGGAAAGGAGTGCTTCACTTGAACAGGACATGTGTTTTAGGGAAGGACATTGTGAAAGGTGAAGATGGACCAAGGTAGACAGGTTCTTCAGTGATCCACCTTGCCCCTTGGCCACCTCTGTTGTTTTCACAGCTAACAGTCCACATTTCCTGTGTCCTCCCAGGTACTGAACCAGTACTTTCCCACAAGAAGGAGCCCAGCAACAGTTATGTCTGACACTAATTGTCCTGGCTATACTTACTAAAAGCTGTATCTCCATTAACAATCTTGTCCACATAACGTCACAAGCCGGGGGGAGGTACCCTACTTGGAGCTCTATTGCCTTCCTACCTGAATCTGCATCAAATGGAGCTGAAAGTCCCTTGTTCCCTAACTGTTAAAACGTTTTGATTAAAAACATCTGTTAAAGACATACCTGAAATTCTAAGCATTTGTCATTTGAAACTTCACTTAGAAAAATAAAACATAAAGGGCTTAATCATGTTGAAACACAATGTCCGGTTTCTTTTTTGGTTGATGGTGCTGAGTTACATTCTGGTTTCTATGCAAGTGGAAGAGAAATAAAAGACACTTGTAGAAGTGGAAAATAGCCTAAGCAAGGTAAAAGTCAAGAAGGTTTTTTGGGGTTTTTTTTTTCAGTCAACTTGTGCATTGAAGTGCAGCCCCTCAGAAAATCATTTTTTGAATGTGTAGTCTCTGTTGCTGCAGGCAGCAAGAGTAAGCCAGAAATTTGATCAGATTTCTGGTCTCACTTTGATGCTGATCTATCCTATCCAGTTCTATTTGTGCATTAAAAAAGCCCTGGTATGGGGTAGGTAAAGTCAATTTCCAATTAAGAGCACTGAAGGCTAAATGAATGCAAAAGGAAAGTGTTTCCAGAAGTTATGGACAAAATAAAAGGGAAACCCAGGTATAGTCTCAGTTGCCCTCAGTTGATTCTGTCTTATGCGGGGAGGTACCCAATCTTTTAACAATTTCAGATTATTAATTTTTAAATTAAAGGAATCTGGAAAAAAAACTGAGACATCTCCAGTGTTTTACCTAGATAGCAGCTACAATAAATGTTTTCTTGTGTGTATTCTTCAAGTGTTATGGTCCCAACTGCATAAATGCAGGCAGCACACATACCAAGACATGGGCTGTGCAAATGATTCAGTACTGAATCCAGTTGTGCTTAGGCCATTATCAAAGTTCTGCTTGCTTCAAGATCTCATGAAAAACTGATGTGCTAAAAGGAGACAGAGAGACTGTGAAAGTAGCTGCTAGTCTGTCTAGTCACGTCAGCTTTCTCAAGCTGTTCTATAGCAGGCAAGAAAAATCGTTTTAAGGACATTGACTCAGCTTCATCCAAGGTATCTCTTTGAGCTAGCTGTAAGAGTTGAATTCAATTATCTTCTTCAAATATGCAATTACTTGTTAGACATCCCTCTTGTCCCTGGTACAAGCAGGGAAGGATCTGCTTTATCCAGCTGCATGCACTGTGCTGTTTTGCATCTGCCCATACTTGGCAGCATGAGGGACTTCAGGATCAGGCACTTCAAGTGCGTGGGAATATTCCCTTCCAGCCTTGAAAAGACCCAGATCTATTCAAGGCAGACTGACTATGGCCAACTACACTTCCCTTCCAGGACTGGGACATTGGTTTATAGATGACAAGACTATGTCATTTGGCTTGCAAGTGGAGGGGTTCCTTTTAACCTCAGAGGGTTAAATTCAAGCTCACCTTTGGATCAATCACACTGATGTCCTGAGCTGATGCCTGGGGGACAGATACAGTGAGCAAGTCTGCTGACACCATGCAAATGCAGCTCTGGGATGTAGAGTGTACAGTAAAGAACTGAAAAGACAGCTGTACTGGCCAGACAGAAGACAGAAACCCATAAACAAAGACCAAAAAGTTTCTTTTGATGTTGACAAACCAGAAGAGCAAAGAAAGAGGAAAGACAACTTGTCCACCACAACATCAGGCTCAGTAGGATCGGAGTCTGACTGGGTCACAGATTCCAGCCAGTTTTACCCTGCCTTTGGGATTAGCTGTGAATACATTGCTCACTGAAGGGCTGGACTTGTGCTTGCCTGCAAGGCACTGATTAAACATTGGCCATTTTGTGCAGCCCAGTGTATCAGACAGAGGATGTGATCAGGTAGGTGAGGAAGAAAAATTTGAGCTACAGTTGAAAAGTAAGTTTTTAGCTGTTATTATTCTTCAAAAAACCTATATTTGATTCCTTCTTTCAGGATAAGATCTTTCCCAAAACTGGGCACAATCTTTGGTTTCAGGTCTACAAAAGCATCTATCTACTTACGTGACTAGCATTTTTATGGGTGTCTAAGAGAGTGTTAACAGAATCACAGCATATCTGTTTAAACTATTTCAGCTACAAGAGTTACATACAGTGTCAGATATTTTTCAGATTAGTTCTTTTAGCAGCTGATAACATATGGGTCTGAACTGAAATGCTATGATGTAAGCCATGCAAGAGGCCCGCAAGGCAAATTAAGCAATAACATGCTTGATGCTCTGGCATCATAACAAACCATGTTTCTTTCTAAGTGGTGCACAGTGGGGAGAGGTATTCCCTCCCCTTCACACCCCTCACATTCACCCTCAGGCACAAGATGACAGACTCTGTGCTAAGTATCTCGAGCTGCTTGGTATGGCAGTGAAGGGCACCAGCTGTCCTCCTGGCTGCCCCAGCCACGGACAGAAGGGTAGCACCTGGAGGTGCTGGCAGGCTCCCACCTCTGCTGTGGGCTCCTCCAGCCTGCCCCTGAGTGGGAAAAGCAGGGGCAGGGCATCCTGGAGAGACAAGCTAGGGGAAGGCAGGAGACCAGAGAGAGAAAAAAGCGGAGAGAAGGCGGCTGTGGAGTCAGGGTGAGGAGGAATAAAAGGCTGCTTTGCCCTCAGCTCGGTCTTGCTCCTCCTGGGCACAGTTGCCTGCGAGTGGACAAGCATAGAGATGGTGCCTGGAGCTGGTTGGGACAGGGTAATGTGGAAACCAGACAGCAGTGTAGGGCAGCCTCTCTGCCCATGCACACTCTGTCAACAAGGAAAAAAGCTGGACTGGGCTGAGTTGGGATTCACTGTGCCTGCCACCCCAGCTCTGAGCGCCACTGTGCACATTGCTTGCCACAGTTTGGGAGGAGGCAGAAAAAAGGTGAGGAAGGGTGAAACAGAGAGAGGGACACACCTGGCCATTGTGCTCTGGGACAAACAGCAACCAGGAAAAGTGTAAGGGAGTAGGAGGAGGACAAGGAACACACCTGGGGAGGGCTGCAGGACTCCCTCAGGCAAGCAAGTAGGGGTCAATCCCAAGCCCTGCTGGAGCATTTGTAATGCTAACTGTCCTGCTCAGCATAGGGGAAACATCTCTATTCTAAGACCCAAAACCAGATAGTGTCTGACCTATGATTGCATGGTTTTCTGCCTGAGAGGGGGTGGCTGGCAGCGCTGCCTTGGGTCCAACGTACCCTGGTGACAGCCACGGGAGCACACGGTGGTGACAGCTTGCCTGCTGCCTGCCACAGGGAGCTGGCAAGAGACACTCAGCGGCAGGTTTCAAGACACCTTGGTTCTGAGCCCTGCTTCAGCTGGCATCCGCCACGCTATCAAGGAAAGCTGTGGTCACTTAGGAGTAACTCTGAGGTGGCCTTATCACCACACTGCTGCTTGGGCAATTTGCAGGGAGAGGGATAAAAGGCCCATCCACAATGGGTCACAGACCTGCCATGATGCCAGGGAGAGGTATGGTGTAGAGGAAAGAGGCAAGACTTTTGTGGTCAGAAAAGTCACAGTTGCACATGTTGCATTGAACCCTGAGACTTCCTGAAGTCCAGCTGTGTGTCCCAGTAGCAGTGCATGCATAGCTGGACTCCTGAGGCTAACCTGGTGCTTTTCTTGATCCTTGGAAATCCAGCTTGGCCTCAGTTATAAAGTGCAGGTAAACACTGGAACATAGAGAGATCTATCCCACTCTGTAATGCTGTGATGGTGAAAACTCTTATTTTTGAAATCATTATACTCCCTAGCTGAACTTCATAAAGTTCAAAAAACCTTTACTGGCTGTAGTCTAGCCAGGAAACCTCGACCTTGAGGTGAGGTCATTATAGCTGAACTTCTGGAAACCCAGAGGTGTTTAGAGAGCCTGTCAGTTACTGTACTAATCCTTTAAACAATGCTGGTTCCTGAGATTTCTGGAGCATTAACACTTTACTAACAGCTGGGACCCACCTCAAAGGAGTACCTCCTGATGCAGATATTGCCAGTGTCTTCACTAGGGTCTTGCATGCAGGGGTAAGACAGTCAGAAGAGTCAGAGTGTCAGAAGCTGGCCCTGAGCATTTCTTAGCAGATATAAGTCCTTTTTGTCTCATTACCACAGAGCTGACATCATCTGTTTGCTATGTTTATCTGACACCTATGAAGCATCAGACAGTTTCTACCCACTGCAGAATGAGCTGCTTATTTTTTCCATAATCATGTCCCTTTGAGTACCTTACCCCTCTAGGCTCAGCAAGCCAATGGATTAGCAGAGGGACAGAGTGCCCTGGAGCCAGAGCACGGTTTTAATGACAGTGTGGAAACTGAATGCCTAATCCATGAAAAATGCCTATGACAAGATATGAACAACTGAATTCATAATTGTAGTAACACTGGGAACAGAGCTCAGCAAAACAGTTGTATTCTTTCAATCAGGAAAAGTAGCTCTTGCCAGATGGACACTCAACATTCCCAAACATGTCCCACTGAAGGCAAGCCTTCCTCACACAGAGGCAAAAAGCTGGCCCTAAATAAGAGTGAACAGCAGCATTTTGTGGACCCATTGTAGTTAATGAACTTTGTCAGGCTGACTAATGACTTTCTAGCAAATTTAGCTGGCCATGATTGAAAAGCAACCACAACTAACTTGTGTTACTGCATCCACAGTAGCAACGCACAGCAGCTACCACTACATCATGGACCTGAGGATACTGCTCAGCACTTCTGGCCATCAGCCTGATTACCTGGCACTCCTTCAGCCAGGACCTAGCACATTCAGCTAGGGTTGCTACACACATACAGTTTCCCAGGGACATTCAGACACCCAAATCTAGCTGATCTAGGAACTGAGGTTTCCAGCAGTGACTATGTACAAAGCAGGAGCCCCAGGAGCCCTCACTGAGGTCCTCAACTGCACCCAGACTGCACCTGCTTCCCTGTGGGCAGCACAGAGGAATCCAGGACCTGGACCTGAACCTGAATCCATACCCATCCTTATCAAAGGGTGCGGGGGCTCCTGGATAAGGCCTTACCCAAGGACTATAATTTCTCTGGCTTCGTCATTTATAGACCATGGAACATGCTGCACAGAGCATGTTGAGACAGATGCACAATTATTTATTAGCAGGGTCTGTAGCTGATGGCATGTACAGACTGTAATGGTGGAAGTTACTTTTGGGGGAAAATAAAAATTAAATAAGAGAAAGAGAAAAGCAAAAGGAAAAAACCTCTCTGCCAGCAAGCAGGGAGAGAAGCAATAGATGTTCCCCAACAAGTGTCCTCTTCCTAATTTCAACTCCAGAGCAGGAGATGACCCCCCCCATAATACTTTCCCATAGCAATCATAGTTTTTCATTAGGTGCACAGACTCCCTCCTGGTTCTCCCTGCTTATGGGATCCTCTACACACTAATGCAGGCTTTGCTCAGATACAAGTGCTGCACACTGACTGGTTGTTAACCTGTGTGCATACATGTAGTGGGGCTCCCAAATATAAACCAAAGCCACAAAAGGCAGGAAAAAAGGGGGAAAGCAGGCACAGTTCGCATGTCAGTGGCAGTTGTTTCCCATGGAAGCCCATCATAGCAATACTAGCAGAGTCACAGGTGCAAGACCATGAGAACAGTAGCAAAACAACAAAGGGAAAAAACTCCAGCAGACAGTCTGGAAACACAGCCACAGCAGCTCGGGTGAAAAAGTACCAAGCTGTGAGTAAAAGGCAGGCTGCAGAGTTGCAAGTTTCTACTTGCAGCAAGCCAATTTGCAGAAGCCTTTGGCATTACAAAAGCTAAGGCACCTACAACACCTTGCAACAAGTAGATCCAGCAGGGAAGAGTGCGGGAGCCCTGCATTGGGGTAGTCAGTAAACTAGTGCATGAAGTGGTTTTTCACTTTGAGGAAGGAAGGATAAAGTTCCTGTCCCATACCTACTACAGACCCACCAGTGCAAGGATCTCAGCCCCTCTCTCCCTCATCCCAGTCAGGCAATCACTATCATGTGGCTGCGGCTGCTCTGTTTAGGGCTGTACGCTCACATGCAGAGGCAAGAGCACTCTGTGTAGGAGCTGGAGAAGTGTTTATGCTGGAGATCGTGAGAGAGGTTACCTCTTCCTGCTGTGCTCTAGTCCTCTGCAGCTCACTTGTGTCAGGCTTAGAGAGGTATAGGCTCGTCCTCTTTTCTCAGGCCCTAAAATCTCCCTATGCGTTGCTTTGAAAAGTCTGCATCTAGCCTAAAGACAAAGAGTCAGAGGCATATTGCTCAGCTGTTTCTGTAGAGCTGAGCATTCATTCCACTACACAGAGGTGTCCTTAGCCAGATGATAACACTTGAGCCATTGTTCAGCAAAAACTGGACCTTTAGGAAAGAGTAGTCAATTAATGGATATTGCAGACTGAAATGTTGTTGCAACCTGCGGTTTTCTCTCTCCCCTTATATAAATCAGGTTTAGCACTGGGAGCTCTGAGAAGGTGGTCTGTGAAAGTACTGTTTCTTTGTAAAAAAACCCAAAGGGCCATTTGCTCCGGCTGACTGTGACCTCACATACCTGAGTAAGAGAGACTAGTGAAGAAGATTGGGCTTGACCTGATCTTGAACTGAGAAGCATAAAGTGGTTTATCCCCATTCTGGAAGAATTCTTTCTGCTGCTTCTGTGCACCAAGGTTTCAATAACTGATTAGTGGCTAGCTCAATTTAACTAACATGTTGCTCATGGTCTCAAAATTGGGTCTAGACCATGTAGGTACCAATCAGGTAACCTGAACACCATTAGGTCTGGGATCATCAAGACAGTTGTGCTGCTTTAGTGTTTCAACAATTATTAGACAGCACTGCACCTTGCATCCACTTGTCAGCTTTTTCCAAAAACCATAGTGGCTAAACACATGGATCTGAACAAATCCTTCAGTTCCCAATAATTGGGCATTATTCATCCGTCAGCTTCTGATCCATATGCAAGTCATATGCATAAACCATATTCTGCAGCCTAGCGGGTTACATACTGATTTTCATAAGCCCATCAGCCTTAAGTTAAATGGACTTCACCAAAACTTCCATGTCTGTTATGAGTAGCAGTGCTGTAGGAGGGTCTTGTCAGAGTCTTGCTACCAGGTTAGTAGTTGTTTTGATACTTAAATCTATGTATTCTCTTACATTCTGAAAATAACAATATACAGGAGGGAAAAGGGGAAGAAAGAGAAAAGTCCTTAATCTCTGGTCACTGATGTGCCGTAGGTGAGTTTCCAGTTGAAGTATTGCAAGTCATGGTGGCTGAGGGGGACAAGCAATACAGTGCCTCCCTAATGAAATGGCAGTCTCTTATGAGGTTTGACAATGCTGTCAGACCCTTTCCCCTTGAGTGGAGCAAGTAGCTGTTCTGTCCCAGCTTGCTCTGCCCTTCTTTCTACAGGTAGGGATGAGAAGAAGACTCTTAGGCTTCCTCTAGCTGCTACTAAATTACATGGTGCAAAGCGATGAAGAATCAGCCACGGTTATGTTTTTGAGAAGATGAAATAGGGTGATGTTTTCTTTCCCCATGCACGTTGCTGCACAACATCGCCAGATACAAACAAGACTGGTCACTCTGAGGGGGCAGAACGAGATCTTTTTCAGGCTGTTATGTATGTCAGGAACAGCTTAATCACCAGTAGGGTTGCTTACTTGCCTGAGACCATTGCTGTATCTTGCAGGAATCATCAATGTTCCACTTAGGAAATATTTTTGCCTCTAGTGATTTGTATGTGTGTGTTAGCTATCCAGCAAAAGATGGCATGACTAAATAATCCAACAAGTGTTTTATCAGCTTGTGTTTGCTCCCGATTCAAAGACAATGCCCCCCAAACAGTCATTCCCCAGGAATGCAGATCTTAGAGCTTTGGCATTAAATTCCACTTAATGGAATTTGCTGCACAGATAAAACACAAAAAACAGCAAGTCCTGACTCTGAGGACATTTCCTCTGATAACAAACAGTTGACATAGGAAAAAATATAATTTATCCACTGGTTTGTCTGAGGTCAATGATTTAAAAAAACAAAGTTTTTTAAAAAAATACAGACAAGCACCCCAGAAGAATGGATTTCAAATTGATGAGGTATTTCATCCTGATTTTCAAGTCATATGAGCTCACTTGTTGCCGGACATGCTTTAGAGGACTAGCACCAGGAGCTTCAGAGGAGTTGTATTGCCATTTCAGCAGCCAGAGGAAACCATGCTTCATATCTGGTGCTCTAAGACTGCTCTGGACAGCCAAGTGTGACAGAGATCTGGCCCTGGCCAGGAAAGTGGCAATGAGTTATGTATACTTCAGATGTCTTTGGAACAAAACTAGCATCTACAGACGTGTTGGTCCTGATGTCCTCCTGTGTCTGATACTCTGCCAGGGTAGTCATGGGGAACCTTTCTATGGTACACCACAGTGCTCTTTCAAACTGGAGACTGAACATGCTGGTAGAAACTCGAGGAACGCCAGAAAAGGCTTCCACCTTTCCAGGCTGTTCCATACCTTCTACAGATGCTGCTGTCTTTATATATTTTACTATCATGTCTTCTTTGCATCCTATGCCAGGGGCCACTGACCCCTCCTTTGTTGATTTGGCAGGTTGCAATGGGGGTGGGAGGGAACTAAAAGGGGTTGCAATATGTTTTAAAACCTTGGCACATGAAAAATTTGTGTGGCAAGCAATTGTCTCCACTAGTTACTGCTCGGGCATACCAGTCAGATGCCAAAGTTAATGGAGATTAGTACTCCTCTGACTTGTCAAGGTCCCAGAAAAACTTATTAAAGCATCAGGTCAGGTTCATGTAATGGGAGAGAAACACTGTCCGGCTGCCTCTCCGTTAAAGGGTACAAGCCCTGCTAATGGCTTCTTCATGCCTACTCCTTCTATCATGGCCCTCCCGTCTGAACCTGTATTGCACCACGGGATGATTGATTTCCTTACGCCAAAACAAAGGCCTGAGCAAAGAGACCTGAAAAATCTTGTCCCCTGGCTGCCGTCGGAGCTGTGAATGCAGTGCGTGTGCTCTGGACACCCAGACACGCCGGCCTGGCCCCACCACACCATTTATTACTAAAAATATTTTTAAACAGGCAAAAAAATCCCAAAAAACCTTTAAAAAAAATCCTTCCCTCTTCCGTCTGGGCCGTTCCTCAGTACCATGTAAAGCCTGCAGCATAAACTAGCTGGCAGCACTCCTTTAGCAGGCAGAGAAGCATGCTGTGCAGAACGGGGTACCCACTGGGGATATGAAAGGAGAGCGTTCTTCTCAGTTTCTGTCTATTGCTTGTCTCTCTGTATGACAGTCATGAAATTAAGGTGTGCAATGCATTTGCCATCTCTGTTATAAAAAACACTTCCACCCTAGAGGATATCAAAAAAGAAAAACACTGAGTGGTTTGACATTTGCTATCAGAAATGGAAGTGTACATGTTCTTCTCAGGAGTAGATTTCAGTCCTTAGGTGAGATATTATTAATAGCAGTATATCTGTATAGGCACAGGTCTAGGACTTTCTCAGGGAGAAAAAAGAAGCGCAATAACTCAGTGCCTTGGGCAGGCAGACTTCCCTGCCCTGCTCTAAGAGCATGTGTATTGCAAAAGTGTGTGGTATAGGTCCATTTGCAAAGTAAAAGGTGGTGTGCTGTGTGGTTTGCAGGTTGTTAATGCCTTGGAGTCATCTAAGGAGCTCAGGTAGTGGTAGAGAAAACCATTTCCTCTGAAAAGGAACTCCGTTATCTATAATTGCCAGCAGTTATCTAGTATACTGCTCTGCCCATCCAGTACCAGCTTTCCTAAAGTATAAGTGAAGATGTGGTAAGGGAGCCATCACCCCTGAAGAATCACATCTTGACTGCCCTTCAACAGCATCCAGGAGCCTGTTCTCATCAGGAGCCAGGTAACTGTCCTCTTTCCAATGCTTTGCACCTGTAATAAGCTGACAGTGACAAATAACAAATGTCACCTAGACCAGAACTATTTCTATTCAGCTCAGCTTTTCAATAATCAAGTATTAAGAAGTAATACATTCTTGCTGCTGGGAAGTCTGCAGACTTCTAGCTAGTTCTGTAGATTGAAGGGCAAAATAAGATGACAGCAGGCAGCAGAGGTTATTTGTAGAGTAGGTTGGAAAATTGATTTGTTCCAACCATAAAGTAGTGTAGGTGATAATAAAAATAGAAACCCTTAGTCAGGAATTTCTGCATTCACTATCCATACTTACAGCATTTTCTAGAATGTGGACATGAGCCCTTTGAGGGCACTGGAATTTACTTTTGTTTGTTTCCTTCCTTTTCCTAAAATGAGGGGAGAGCACTGGATGTTGTCTACCTTGACTTCAGCAAGGCTTTTAATACTGTCCCCCACAACATCCTTGTAGCAAAGGTTAGAAGGTACAGGATAGATGAGTGGACGGTGAGGTGGATCGAGAACTAACTGACTGTAAAAGCTCAGAGGGTTGCGATCAGTGGTGCAGAGTCTAGTTGGAGGCCTGTAACTAGCAGTGTTCCCCAGGGGTCAGTACTGGGTCCAGTCTTGTTTAACATCTTCATCAATGACCTGGATGTAGGGATAGAGTCCACCCTCAGCAAGTTTGCTGATGACATGCAGTTGGGAGGAGTGGCTGACACACCAGAAGGCTGTGCTGCCATTCAGCAAGACCTGGACACACTGGAGAGTTGGGCAGAAAGGAACCTGGTGAGGTTCAACAAGAGCAAGTGTAGAGTCCTTCACCTGGGGAGGAATAACCACATGCACAAGTACAGGTTAGGGACTGACCTGCTGGAGGAGAGCTCTGTGGAAAAGGATGTGGGTGTCCTGGTGGACAGCAGGCTGGCCATGAGCCAGCAGTGTGTCCCTGTGGCCAGGAAGGGTGCATTGAGAAGAGCGTGGCCAGCCGGTCAAGGGAGGTTCTCCTCCCCCTCTACTCTGCCCTGATGAGGCCACATCTGAAGTACTGCTTCCAATTCTGGGCTCCTCAGTTCAAGAAAGACAGGGATCTTCTAGAGAGAGTCCAGTGGAGGCCACAGAGATGATGAGGGGTCTGGAGCACCTGCTGGATGAGGAGAGGCTGAGAGAGCTGGGACTCTTCAGCCTGGAGAAGAGAAGACTGAGAGGGGATCTTATCAATGTCTATAAATACCTGAAGTGTGGAGGCCAAATGGATGGGGCCAGGCTCTTTTCAGTGGTGGCTGGTGACAGGACAAGGGGCAATGGGCAAAAACTGGAACAACACAAGTTCCTTACAAACCTAAGGAAAAACTTCTTTACTGTGAGGGTGACAGAGCACTGGGACAGGCTGCCCAGAGAGGTTGTGGAGTCTCCATCTCTGGAGATGT
>NW_010310291.1:20386-53344 GCF_000700745.2 Antrostomus carolinensis | reverse complement strand
TGCTTTGGCAGGGGGATTGGACTAGATGATCTCCTGAGGTCCCTTCCAACCCCTACCATTCTGTGATTCTAAATATCAGAAAACAGATCTTTCAACAAAGAACTTTCTTCTCAATGAAAAACTCTGTCCTGATTTTAATCAGGAATCAGAATATATAAATACGCTGTCTGCTTGCTATCAGTCACTTTGTTCTATAATAGTCATTGAAGGTATTCACCAATATCTCAGAGGATTAAATTTCCAGAAGTTTTGTGGAAGATGAAACTTGGGTAGGAGATCCACTGTAAAAGGGACTTGAGTTTACCAGGTGTTTTCTTTGGCCTATGGGCTGCCTCATTAGCATATGTTTCTTGTCCAGCCAGCAGTTAAGGACCAGTTGGAGGAGTAAAACAGTGAATGGGACAAAGTGGGGAACAATAGCGGTGCTGCTTAGGGCGAAATCCTGTAAAAGCTTATTTGGAGAGTGAGCTGGGGTTATGAGAAAACTGCCTTAGTTAGTGCTTCTGCTAGTTTGATAAACTTTCTGAGAGGAATGAAATGCCCACCTGCCTTTTTTCACTGTTCTAAAATGAGAAAAGGAAGCGGACAAATTGGCTTTTCCTCTAACTCATTATTGCTTTGAATGAACAAATGCAGAAATCCTACTGTTTCCATTGCGTTTGCGGTCCCATAACCATCTGCAGCTCTCTTGGTGGGCAGTGGAGGTGTCACCTAGGAAAAGGCATTTGGGACAAGAACCAAAAAACGTATTTCAGCCCAGAAAGGAATTATGAGGTCCTACCAGTATCACAGCCTGTCCTTCACTTTCCTCTTGAGAACTTGAGGGATAACATGCTAAAGACACAAATCTTTAAGGCACACAACCTTTTTTTTCTGACCGCTATCAGAGTCTGATGAAAGAGCAGCTAAATCATCTAGATCTCCATAAGGACCACATTATGTGAAATTCGAGTCTTGGTCTCCATTAAAGCTGAAATTGGACCCCAATTTGTTGTGTATGACACTTTGCTGCCTTAACTATCAAGCTGAGATGCCTTCTCATCACTCTCTGATGGACTTTGTCCATAGCCAGTGGTGATCTGAAGCTCTACCACTTCTGAAGAGTTTCTCCAAGCCAGTCTATGATCTGTGATAGCAGAGCTTTGGGTTGTTAGGAAAACAAAGAAGGATCATGCCATGCTGCAACTTCCATCAGAATGCTTGGAGACTAATTTTAAAGGATCTCTCAGTGATACCTGGATTCCTAATTAAAAATATTAGGAGACTATTTAATTGCTGGTTCCAGCTACCATGGAATCCAGCTGTCCTTGCATGGATTCAATTAGATTCTTCCTAAACTCCATAAACACAGTACCTGGCAAGTGCAGTCACTTGGGTGTAACAGAATGAAAGAAGCAGCTTTGTTTATGTGTAAGTTCTGACACTTTTCTTGTTTGGTTCTTGGATATTTTCTACATGCAGGTTTTGAGATAATTTAACTAAAATGGGCCCTTTGTGCAAGCCCTGCTCTAAAAACACTTTCAGTGATTTAACTAACTGCTGTGGTTTGCACATCTAGACACATCAATGAAAGTTAACCCAGGATAATCCATTTTCTTTGAGAGAGCTTTTAAACATACTTTTAGGGCTCTGGCAGGTGAATTACAGTGCGTCAGATACAGCAACTTAAGGGTTTATAAGACCTTCCTTGATCCTGGTCTTTGCTACAGCCACAGCAGGAGCAATCACTCTGGTTCCCTTGAGGTGCAGGTGAGAAGGGTTGTAAGCAGCAACAGCTGAGCTGCAGACAGCCCCTTCCCTCAGCAGCCTGTGCTGCTAATAGGCTGAGAGTCACCACGCTGTTCAGGACACAGCACAAAGACATGACCTCAGGAACGGGCCCTACCCAAAGTTTTGCTTTCAGGTTTGCTATCTATCTGAAGTGCCTTTATAGCTTCGCACAACTGGGCCTTCAAAGAATCCCTTGGATTTTCAATCCAGGTGGCCACCTGCATTTGCGTATGTATATCTTGGCCAATGATACTGGTCTTTCTGCAGAGGTGAGATCCACTGTGCTGCTGGGCATTGTGAAAAAAAAAAAAAAAAAAAAGGTATATTTTTGGGCCTGAATGCCAAGATCTGGTGGTAAATGCTATTTAAAACCAGAACCTGCAGTGCCCTGTTTGCTACTTAAGGATTCCTCTTAATGGCAGCAGCTCCTGGCAACTGGAGTAAGAGAAAAAGTTTCCTAGCAGTGTCAGGAGGATATGGTCCAGTGAGGCACAGGGGAGGTCCTATGTCTATCAAGTCTTTGCGTGCAAGTAACCAAGCCTTCTTTTGGAAGCACTAGGCTGGGCAAGATTTCCATGGGATTAGCCATGTTCTGCATTCTGCCTTTTGTTATATGAAATCTTACACAGGCACCATAACAAAGATTTGCCTGACTGCAACAGTCAAACAGATGCCACAGACACAGAAGACCATCCACTGGCCCACAGTTTTGGCCTTACATAAAATCATATAGGTTTAATACAGTTTACTTCACGGCCTAGTGAAATGAATCAGCCTGAAACTGTCAGCAGGCTCTGTGGCACGTAGACAGGTAGCATTAATTTGTTTTCGGGTTTGCTTCTAAGTCTGCCAAAGGGCTTGCTGAGGATGCTGAAGTCCTAGAACGACAATCCACTATCCAGATTTAATTCAGAAGTGCCTGCTGGCCTTTTATTTTACCAGACAGCCTACCTTAAGGTCCATGAGATATCACATGACCTTAGCCTGTACATAACAGCTCTACAGCAAATACCAGTTTCTGCAGGCAGTGTTTCATGGGCCAAAAGGACACAAGGCTTGTCTGGACTAGCTCTCTGCTATAAGACTGGTTGTGACAAAATCTTAAGGACCTGTTGGGGGGAAGGGCGAGGGAAAATTTAGGTAGCCTTAAAGTCTCCCCTAGCTTGAAGAGACAAAGGCTGCCCTACTCCTTTCCTAAGGTGTGTTCAGCAGTGACACAGTCCACTTCAGATCAGACTGGAAAAAGGACCACTGCAGCAGTAATTGTCTTCAATAGTCAGGACAGAGAACTTTGACCTGCACATTGGGTGCCCTCCAAAGCAATCATGTCTGGATATTGGATTTCTCCTTCATGTCCTGGTTGGATTTCTCAATTGCATTTGTTATATTCAAGTTAACTTGCAGACATGGTGGCCAGCAGCTGACTTCTTTTGTTGCATTTTTAATAAGATTATATTCTGCCATTCCTATCAATCCCAATGCTAAAAGTGTATGTAAAATCTAGGCTATCACAGGAGGTGGTAAAATTCATATTTATCTGATATATTTGTTGCTAGATGATAGTTTACTCCACTTAATTCAAACACAGTGGAATTCTTATCTTATTTTTCCTTTCCAAACTCCATTCTGAGACTGGTAAGTGAACTGCCTATCATTCAACTAATTTGTTCTTTGTGATCATAGCTCTAAATGAAATGACAACTTTGGAAAGAGAAACTATAGAGGCTTCAACCCATGCATTTTTGCGCTATGGTTACACTTACAGATTACCCATGGAGGAATTAAACCTCTTCATTCTGGTGATACAGACAAACATGGCCAGGTCACTAGAATATTACTGGTTATCCATGTCAGTCTTCCTTTTCTTCCTTCGTTAATTTATTTTGACATGTTTTTCTCGGTCACTAAGTACCTTTTCCCTATGACTCTCCCATCCCATCAGTCTGTCTGGAAAGATGGACATTAAGCTTTCCTGATTTTAGTGATATTTACTAAAAAAATACATGAAATTCATTTATGAGAACTGAGGTTTCACAACAGCTGGAATTCTGACTTTATGTATCTTGTTTACGAGGGACCTGGCCAATCAATCCCACATGTCTAATGGCTAAGAAAGGCACAGAAAGAAACCCGCCTCTGTCCTATACCCTCCCTTTCTTTTCTCCTCTCCAGAGAATCATATGCTTGACCTCATACTTTTGCTTTACCTCTTCTTCCTTGGAGACATCTGTCTCCTAGACTCTTCCCTTCCCTATGGCAAGGGAGATCAGAGGCTGGATGAGGTGTTCTCCACAAAAACAGGGCTGTGGGGAGACTGAAGATGTTGGGAGTTGTCATCCCAAGAGGGGAGTTACAACTTTGGCTTCCGAAGGAGGGAAGGTGAGCTCCAGTATTTGCAGGGGTCACAGCCCAAAAGAGGACCAAAACTAAGAGAAAAACACCCACAATGCATGGCTGGTTTTACATAGTCTGGTGAAAACAACCAGAGTCCAGGGAAAATAGCTCTTATCTCTCCGGGTTTCCTCTGATACCTTCTTTATTTCAGTCTGTTTATGGATGGAAAGAAGGCGTTTGTGAAACAGTATTAATTCCAGCTCAATTCTTAGTCACTTTCCCACTTTCTGTATGTAAACACTCAGAAAACACAAGCTCAAGGCTCTGAATGAGGATTTTTCCAGACACTTTTGAGCCTTAGTCGTTATGATCATGCTCTAAGAATTTGTGTTATCAGTTAGTCTGGACCCTCAGAGACCATCGTCATGCAGTAGGCTCACCCAACAAGGTCACCAGATATCCCAGAGCAAAAGTGGCTGTAGCCCTGTGTACCCTGCCAGGTGCAAATCTAAGCAACTCTTTAAGACCTCCAGTCTTGGATGCTCCTTTTTAAGGTGAATTAGTGTTTAACAGGATGCAAATCTTTGCAACACAATCTGCATTTAGCTACAGATCCATTCTACAGAGCTGGTCTTGAGGCAGAATTTGCCCATCCTCTCTTTGTGCAGCTGAGTATTGTTTCCTTATATGGTACCTTGGGCTTGTCCCCACTGAACAGCATCTACAGCTTGATGAGACTGTTTTGAAAGTTAAACCTTCCCTGCCACAGTTTGTGTACTGCCCACCTCCATTTTGCAGAGGGAACAAAGTAGAAGACTTGGCTATTTAAAGGCAGACCAAGATGCTATTGAAGTGATGATGGTCCATCTACTGAAAATTATCCTCAGTTATAAATTCAGACCAGCTCCAGCCTAGCAATGACAGCCCAGCAGGTTTATGAGACTTGGGAAGGTGCTCCTAACAGCCTTTTCCATGTCCAGCAAGGAAACCAGACCCACAAACACCACTAGACCCAACCTGCGCTAGCACAAAGATGGTTTGAGTAAGTTGGTGGGTTTCATGTTTAAGGGCTTTATTCTAGAATTTCAAAATTTTAAAGAATTCCCTATTCTCCTACGCCTTCTTTCTGTCCTGACCTTTGCACTTTTTCTTTTTGTTCACATCACAAGAAAGAAGGGCCTTCCTATTTCATGTTATGGATTTTTCACACACACAGTATATCACAGATAGAAATGCTGCTTCTACTTTCAAAAGCCGAATTGATTCATAGAATCAGTGTGGTGCTTTTGTGATGGGAAAGGAGTGCAGAGGGAAAGTGATCTGGTTTAAGAAATGTGAAACTGAGGACAGCTAAGGTGGAAGATCCAGAGGTATTATGCTGAAGTCATGAATTGCAGGCACCACTGAATGTAGTGTCTTTCAGCTAGGATACCTGGCAATCCAGGGGGCTTGATAGCATAGACATAACATCAGGAACAGAGATGGACAATGCAGAAGACATTGGTGATGTGGAACATTTAGGATGATGTGAATGAGGACCACCCTGCTGACAAGAGAAAAGATCATTCAGTTGTTCTGAACCAGTCAAAAAGAATAGAATCAGGGTGGGAGAGGGGGGAGATTAAAAAAAATAAATAAAAAAAATGGTGGACTGTACTAGCATCTTCTATTGTTAAACATTTTCTAAACTTAAAGAACTGAGGCCAGGTGATTTTCATATAGTAAATAGCTTTCTTCACTGTCCTTTGTTCCCTTACTTAATGTCAGCCTCATGCTTAGCACCTTGGCCTCCTGTTGGCCTGCTTAATACCTTCAAGAAGGAAAAGTTGCTGTAGAGCAAGGGGAGACTGCCTTTCTCTTCTGTGTTTGTACAGGATCTGGCACAGTGAGGTACCATTTCCAAATGCTGCCGCACAGATGACAATGAGTGTTAGATCTGCCAGTTCATCACACTCTGTTCGAGGCTTTTATGTGCCAGTCCTGGTTTTTGTTTAGAAGTATGGAAAAAATTATAAGAAAACTGCTGAAGAACGTGTCAGTCTTGCATTAAAAGAGCAGAGAGATTTGGCAGAAAATAAACCCCCCTGTGTTCCAGTTTATCCTCAGATATCAGAGGGGCTGTGGGCAGCTGGGCTTAGAC
The DNA here is from genome assembly GCF_000700745.2 of Antrostomus carolinensis. Taxonomy (NCBI): domain Eukaryota; kingdom Metazoa; phylum Chordata; class Aves; order Caprimulgiformes; family Caprimulgidae; genus Antrostomus; species Antrostomus carolinensis. Next base: position 47,100 of record NW_010310291.1, on the reverse strand, counting down.
TCTGAGTGATGGCCAATTCAGCACTATCACTCTGGTCATGTTCAATATATTGAACTACCGCAGCTCTGGATTCATTAATAGTGTGGCACTGCAGTCCACTCAGATTTGAATGAACTAGCACGGCCACTTGGTCACATTCATTAGGAATTCTCACAGCTGGATTCACTAATAGTGCAGTGCATCTCCAGTCTAGTCACCTTTAAATCAACTTACATGCCCACACTTGGTTGCATTCAGTGAGGACTATCATGGCTGGATTAAAGAATGGTGCAGTTTATTGAAGCAACAGAATACAGGTTCTTTTGGATTGCCAGTGGTAAATATACTGGCTGAAAAAATGAGTGTAGGTACTTAAGAACATAGATCTACATACACGTTAAGTTAAGAGAAAGAAAAATAACTCTATAGAGATTTTCTAAGTTTCCCAGGGAAGGTTCGAATCTCACCCAATAGGCGTCCCTGTAGGGGGGAAGAAAGTCTTATCCTGTCAACTGGTCCCCGAAGTTGGCAGTGGTTCGTGATAGTATCCTCCTGACTTGTCTGCGGTGGTATCTTCCCTAACATGCCCCCCATCCTTAGGCTATTTTATACTATTTTCTTACTTTCAGGTGGAGCTTGAGTGACTCTAGTCACACATACCTTTATTATAACCAGTAAAATTTTCTCACTTGCCTTTTAACGGTCTAGACCACAGGAAATTCAGAGCATGTACTCAGTGATGGGTGGTCACACTTTAGAGGCAGGTAGCTTTTGGGCTGGAGGTGTAGTTTAGCATTATAATACTATTATAGTGAGCAAAGTTCCACTGAGGACATGGTTTTGGCAAAATTATGAGAAACTGCTGGCTCAGGGTAGCAACCATGCGGCTTATCAGTTCCACAGTACCATCATGTTCCCCTCTGCTATGCAGAGAACCTGGACATGTTGTCTTCACTCCACTCCACCCTCCATGCTGTTTCTTTAAAGAGTCAGTGACTCTAAGGCTGCAGACTGTACCTAGGGAACCACCATGGAATGGATTTCTCGCCTACCAACTGCACTCCACCCTGAAAGTTTCCTTCACACTGTACCTTCTCTTGAGATGTAAGTATAGAGGGATTTCTAAGTCACTTACAGTAATAATTCCACACAGTCTCAGAAGTGTGTCTCCTGAGAAATGAGTGTGTCCCTACAACAGTGCATGTTAGCTTCAGGGAACAGTGTGTCCTCAGCAGCTGGAGACAGGTCCCTGAGAAACCTCTTTCACTTATCTTTCGTTGCCCTCAGCCCTGTTCTCCTTGTACATCCAAATAACAACAACAGCAGCGGCAACAAGAATACACAAAGTCCAAATTCAAAGTGAATACTGGCAGCTCAGAAATCCCAAATTCATTTCCCGCTCATGGGATTCATTCCCACTGCTGCAGCACTACAAACCCAGGTTCCCCAGGGTTTGACATAGTACTTCACTGTTAGCATGGACCCTAGCATATTTCTCCTCAGCCACCTCTTCTCAGGAAGAACTGTCCTCCTTATATTTAATCACTCTTCATGCTGCAGCCTCTCCACACACCAGTCCTCCTCATGGTGCTTCTCTGGCTACAGAAAATTCTGTGACAAATTAATTGGAGCTGGTATTCAAGATGTGGATATCCTAGGCATGTATGGATTAACATAGTAACATAGTCTGTCCTGTTGTCTTCCTGTCTACTAATTTTTGACATTAGTTGCTTTTTGTATTTTCACTGTTCACTGAACCAGTTTTTGCACACCAGCTCACAGTAATACAAATATCTGTTTTTTAGCGTAACTGTGGAATTCACAATTTACCACTTTGTACACAATGTTGACACTGCTGTTTCCACATGGGGACTGCTTTGTATTAAATAGCACAGTTTAATCTACAAATTTTCTTCTGTTATTTTGCATCTTGAAGGTTTTCTGCATGCCTTCTCAGCATCTGTTTTTTTACTTCCTCAACTTTGTATGCTTGCCAAAGTTGGTTGCCTCATTAGGCAACCACCCTTTCTACCAATCATTTGTAAACAGGCTTTGCAACATAAACTTCTATATAGATCCATTTCATTAGAAACCTGTCTTCTTTGTGTAATCTGAACTTTTAGTCACTCATTACTTCCACTATTTTAACCTGTTCTGTATCTGTGCAATCAATACCTTTCTCTTTTAGCCCGTTGGAGCTTAGCTTTTCCAAAAACCTTTAGGGAATGATCTTGCCAAAAGCTTTTTTAGAAACCCACATAGTACCTGTATCTTCCTCACAAATATGTTCAGTGGCTCCTCAAAATTACCCTCATAGATTGGTGAAACATGACTTCCCTCTGCAAAACCTGAAGGACCCTTCTTGATCATATTTGTTGTATCCATAAATTCTATCTTGTATTGCTCAGCTTGGATATCAGAATTACCAACCTGCACTGCCAATAACACCCCTCCCTATAGCTGTTTTCAAACTGATATATTATTGGCCATTCGCTGTTCATGCACTGGGGTTGTTTTAAGTGATAGCTCTCATGCCACAATAACTAAAGTGGGAGTTTCATATTTGGGCTCCTTTTGAAGTTTTGAATGAATGTCATTATTCATGGTGACTTTTTCACTCTTTGTTTTAAAAAGTTGTTCTTTAAGTTTATTCAGACACAGATCCTCCAGCATATCCCAAGAGAAAGTGAACTGTGAACCTTAGAGAGAACCTTTCAAGTGAATACAGATGTAAAGAATGTATCTAATTTTCTGTTATGGCCTTATCTTTTCACCTTGACCTCTGCGGCCACCCACACCTTTTACACAGTCTGTGAAGGGCATCCTTCTCCTGGTGAGAGAAGAAGAAAGATATGCCCTTGGCAAGTTGCTCTGCCAAAGGTTTTTGGCCTGTCTGTTCATAACTCTGACTAACCAGGAGGTTTCCTATTGTCCTCATCTGGTCTCACCTGGAACTTGTTTTCCTCCACCTGGCAGCATCTTTTACACTGCTGTTTATTCATGTCAGCTTTTCTCTTTTGAACCGGGCCTCTCACATTGCTCAGGGCCAAGTAGCCACCTGATGTGACATTTCAGTGCCCTATTAATTATCACTCTTCCACCAAGTTTCTGCTACAGCCAGCTTATTAGTAGTTTAATTTAAAACTATGTCATCAGTTCCCACACATTGTTTCTAAGATGTCCAATATTTGCCAAGAAATATGCATATATATTTTTATATATACTCATGTATGTACATATTTATTATTATTTTATTTCCTATTGTCTGTGCTTTGCTTAAATTACATTTGTGCTCTCTTCAAACTGCTCTTTTTCTTTTATATTTCATGAGCTTCTACTCTACCCTTTTTTGAGGGTGTACTTTCTCTCACTTCACCCCTATAGATGCATCATTCCAAACAGCGTGATTTGCTGTACTTCATTGCTTTTCCTTCTTTTTAATTTTCTGACTTCCTATTTAACAGCTTTAGCTGCAACTTGCTTCCATGCTGGATTAGCTGAAGCCCTTCCACTCCAGAAATCAGTCCCCTGGGAGTTCTTGAGGAAACTGAACCTTTCCTCCTCACACCTTCCCTATGTCATTTACTCACCTGTATGTTAAGGCTTTGCTTTTACATATCTCTGATTGGCCCTGAAAATGTTCCTGGAAGGACTTCCAAAGATTATATTGTCTAAACCCATAAATTCTGTACACAGAATCTTCCTTCTTACCCATCCATTTTTCAAACATAACTGATTGTCCATCACTAGCACCTTCTTTCCAGCACTCCCTCAGAGCCTGTCCCGGCAAATGGAGGGATTTACTACCTTTAGGTTGTCTGCCGAGCAAGTCTCCATATAGTCTTCTCCAATATCCTAAGCAGATACTTATGCACATGATATTTATATGCAGGCACTGTAATATCCTTCTTCTTCCTCTCTGTTGAGATACCTATTATCCTTTGTGCAAAGCAATATATGTGCCCACTGCAGGGCTCATTTCTCACTTTTTTGATTAGCTAGCTATTAGATTTATCCTTTTCTCAGACACACTGCACTGCTAAAGCTGAGTTGGACTGCCCTGAAATGTCCAAGAAGTGTCATGATAAACTCCTCTTTCTCACTGAGTTTTTCCCAGAATGGTCCGTGGGGTATGTGGTCCATGCATGGGAGCTGAGCAGTGATCCACCTGCCTGGCAAGCAATGACATGTGCCTGCCATGAACAGGAATGTCTCCTGTGCTCCTGTGTCTTGTAGCCTTACCTGGAGGGGAGAATGACATTCCCTTGCTACTATTGTTTGCGTTGATTGCATTAATTCATTCTTCAATTTAGACAGGCTACTTGGCTTCCATGTGGGCTTGGTTTCTCTGTGGGAGTCAAGACAGACTCTCCATTATATCACTGGCTTGGTGTTGGTATTTGTCATATACACACTACAAAAACCTACACATATCAGCTGTGTCTGCCTGGAATCTAAAAAGCAGTGCTTCTTCAGATAATATTTTTCAGAACTGTATAGTTGAATCCTTGACTGAAAGTCTTCCCTGGGTCCTCAGCACAGTTGAAAGGGTCAGTTTCAATAGCCATATATTTGAAAAGGGCTTTTCCACAGCATAGCAAAGCAAATTCTTCCCACATGAACAGCCTACATAGAGTTAGGTGTAGCTAAAGACATAAAATTTGTTTGTAAAGGGTCCACAAGACTGACATTTCCATAATGTCAAAGTGTGGGGGATTTTTTTTATATATTTGGCTTTCATAATGATTGCCAGTGAAGGAAGCCGGAATGATCTCAAAAGCATTAAAATGGAGAGTAACACATTTTCTTCCTTGTACCTTTTTAAAACAAAGTGGTGTTTGGGAATAGTCCCGAAACTTTCGGGCAGTAACTCTGGACACCAGGTATAAAATGCTGGCCCCTGGTGGCAACTAACAACTACTACCACTAAGAAAGCAAGTGCTTTTCTAAAACAGGGTGGTGCGAAAGAGCATAAAGCACAGCATTTCTGGAATAGCGGTAGTATTTTTTATACTTCTTGCTTGGATAGCAACCAACTGTAGTAGGAAATACTATGAAAACACAAATAAATGCTATATTGTGAGGACATCAATTCCCTAGGCTGACAGGACCAGAATGAATGCACTTTCCCAAATGAATAAGCTTTCCATTGTGTTCTAAAGTACCCCTTCCTGAAAATAGGCATGGTCTAGGAATCAATAGTCTAGGAATCAATTGGTCTAGGAATCAATTGGTCTAGGAATCAATAAGTCCTGTTAAATGGATTAAAAATGGACCAAAAAACAGATCTCAAAAAGTAATTTTTCAAGTGGACCAGTGGACCAGTGAATGCAGATTATTTTAGTTGTATCCCTGAGGATGGATTTTAGTCCAAGGGCTGTTCAATATTTTAATCAATAATCTGGAAGGAAACATGAAAATCATTGCTGATAAAATTTTCAGATGAAACAGGAATGCACAGAATAATGAATGGTTAAGGAAGGATTCCTCAGGGAAATCCAGATTGCTAAAATGTGTACTACCCAATGTGTATTCATTTGTATTTGTCTAACAGTAAAAATCAGTAAGAAGCAGTCTGTGAGGGAGACAGGGAGACAGTTCTGGAAAGCACTGTTTCTGGCAGGGTAACTTAATGTGCATTTTGAGTGAGGCTGCAGCTGAAAGGGTTAACAGAATCCTCCTGTACATGGACTGTGATCAAGGAGCAGGGCCCAGGAGTAACAGACTGCTGGCTCTAGCTGTGGTGACACCATCCCTAGCCTGCTCTGCCCAGCTTGGTGCACAGGCATGGAGAGCATGTTGGAGGATGCGAAGGGAGGTAGCATAACATGGGAAACTGAAGGGCTCAGAAAACGTATACAAGTGATGCAAGGTCTGAAAATGCTGCCTTGAAGTAACAGGCTTCAAGCACCTTGGTTCATTTACACAGAGAAGGGTGCGATATTGTTGCCATCAGCAGTGGTTTTCATCCTATGCTTACTAATGCACTGACAAGGGACCATGCAGGACAACTAAGTACATTTGGAAGTTTAAAATTTGCTGGACTGGAATCAGCTTTTTCCTCGGAAAAATGCTCAGGAATATGTAAATTTTAAAGTCTTACAAAGAGTGGCTTGCAAATAACAAAACAATAGGAAGGTTAGATACTAGGGAGAGAGAATTTTTTAAAAATCCTTCTAAATTCAGGAGCTGCAAAGACAAAAGAAAATGGAAATGTTTAGCAGATGGAGTAATTGCTGGAAGCTAAGAGGTGGATTCTCTTTTCATTGAAGCCAAGCATCTTCCTGCAGAGCTAAGTATGCTAAATGACCAGCCACACATGTCTTGCAGCAGATCAAATAAGGATATAGGCACACCAGGGATATGCACAGTATCTTGCTGACTGAGAATTAAGATGCTTCAGGGGCCTGGGCTCTGTGGCCTGTGTTATGCAGAAAGGTTACATTGAGGAAATTTGTTTCAGGTGCTACTTTCAGTTGACTTTAGCAGCAACCACAAATTAGATACCTTCAGTTGGAAGACTTTATTTTGGAGAAGTGGACTCAGAAAATGGTGCAAACGCTTTTCTGACTCTCTGAGCAGGTCTGATGTGGGAAAGAGCATGCATGAGAGGTTTAGTACTTATAGTTGACAGTGATTATTAAAGTGTAAGATCTGTTCCTAATCTCAGTAAAAGTCTGAACTGAAGAGCTCCTACTCCCAAAGCTCCTCGACCTGATTTTGTTGCCTGACAAGTATCCTGATCACAACGTACCAGATGGCACAGTCTCCTAGAGGGACGGAGCTGTGCGGATGTGCTGGGGATAGCTGCAGGTTTCAATTTCAGTCCCAGCCCACTGCTAATTTTCTTTAGTCACTGATGCAAAATATTGATTTCAAGGCAGATTTAAAAGTGTTACTAATCCACAGGGGAATAGCAGTATGTATTTAAATTCCATATGTTGATTAAAGCTGTCAAAGGTCTTACATGCAATTACCTGCGTGTTTTTGAATGCATTTAGTTCCCAGTTCTGTAAGGCACAATTTTAAAGATGGGGGAAAGGAAAAATAAATAAGATAGCAAGAATACAGGAATAGAGCAAGATGAGACAAAATGCTATAAACTGCCCCAGCCACATGGTCTTGGGCCTGAGTGGGTTGCATCCTTGCTCATTCAGTTTGGTGGCTTCTGGATCCGTTGCACTGAGGATGTCAGTTTAGAAGGAGATTGCTCAGTATTACAGGCCTCTGACAAAGTCTTGGCAGCTGGGTGTGGTTTTCTCATTCCAACACTTTTTAGGAAAGTTTCTTGGCCAGTAAAAGTGCTCAGTGTGGTAGGACTTTACAGGACAGTATAACTATAAGTACCCACGATCCCTCTTTGATGCTCTGTCCTCTCCTGAGTCTCATTTTCTTCCTTTGTGCCCTTGCGGGCATGTGGACAAATCTATTTGCCAGAGCAGCCAGCTGTGCTTGAGATGGTGTTCCACCCCAGCTTTGGTCCTTGACAATATTTCAGACCCTTTCCCTCAGTTTCTGGGTTACTTTCTGCTTATCTGCTTGTCACCTCTTGGTCTTACTGAATGTTAAGTGGAAGAAGTGTGACAATATAAACCAGTGACAAGTGTTTCAGGAGCAATAAACTCCTCAACCTTGTGCCGGGCCTTGAGTGTGTAAGTTGGGTGCATTTGGAAACTAATAGCTAAACATCTGATTAGAGCTGGTGAAAAATGTTCTAACTGAACAGCTGTCTGACAGAAAATGCCCTTCTGATTAGTTTGAAACATTCCACAGGAAGATGCCAGTTTTGATGAAAATTGATAAAGTGTTTTATTTCTGCCAAGCTGGAGCTTTTGGTACGATGAATTTGGCACACTTGCATGGCGTTATGATTGGCAAAATGACAGCGCTGAAGTGAAGAATTGCAGCCTTTACTGAGATGTTGCATTTTGATAAAATTATTTTTATGATACTTACAAAATTAATTGGGGGGCGTGGAGGGGTGCAGGGGAGAACTTTGCAGGGAAATGTAAAAAGCAAGGCTCATCAGAAAACACTTCGTGCTTTCAAGCTGCCTGTCTTTAAAAAGCTCCAGATTCTGGGCAGCTTGCTCTTTAAATACAGCCTTCCATCCACCCTTCCCACATTAGCAGCCCTCTTCAGCCATGCTCCCCACCCGTCCTACTGGCAACCTCCCTTCCTTACAGCAAGAAGCCTCCCCTTGAGACTCCCCTTGAGACCTGTGTGTGACAGGTGTCTTTTTAGTTCCTGCTAAGGTCCCATTCCAGGTCTGTTTTTCCGAGAGGGGAACTCAGGGAAAGACCTCAATGACAAGCAGATGCCCAGGAAGAGTTGGCCCTGGGGAGAGGAGAAGGCATGCAACCCCTGAACAGTCCCTTTTCTGCTGGAACTACTGAAAGACATGGTGGAGAGTTTGAACGGGATGCTGCAGAGTATGCCGGGACGCAGGTCCCACAGGGAATGGGTGCTGAGTACGCAGCCCCAGGAGGAAACCCTTGAGGCTCATCTTGCAAGGGAAAAGGCAAGCCATGCACTCCTGGTATTGATCTGTGCACCCTGGGAGAGGAGAGTTGGTGATGGAATTAAAAGGCAGGCAACCATAGGCTGATGGGGAATTCCCCTTGCACAAAGCCTAATTAAATTTGGGCTGCCATGCAGAAAAGCAGACTTGTCAGTAAGACTTCTAGAAAGGGATTAGTTGCCTTAAATGCAGGCAATCTGCATTTGTAATTACACTGCTTGGGATAACATTTCTGTGGGTTACTCAGCCTTGCTGTTTGGAGAATAAACTGATCTGCAGCTGGGTTTGGGACAAGTTCACTGTGCTAAAGAGTCTTGCAATGAAAGGAATATTATGCACGTTCTGTTGCTTCCTCCAAAACATTTGTTTGCCAGCTACTGCTGTAGGCAGTCACTGGACTAGACTGACCATCAGTTTGTAACTTTGGAGCATTTATAGTGTCCCTCCTGTATTATATTACATTAATATTATAATGCAGGCAATTCTGCTCCGCAAAGAGCAAAGTCAGAGCATTTTGAAGCACTGCAATGCTAATGCAGCTTTCTGTTATCCCATCTGTTGCTGGGAAGAAATAAAAGGAAATATAACTAAGCCTGTGATACTACCAAAAAAAAAAAAAAAAGGAAAAAAATTAATTACAGAGCAGAATAGGCATGCACAGGGCTGAGCGCTTTGCTGGTGGAAATCTGCTCAAAGAAACTGAGCAAATGAGAACCACAGCCACTGTTTTCTCTCATAAGCAGCAAACATGAGACACATGGATGAACCTTGGGGAACATGAGGCCTCTGGGTACCAGTTTATTAGTGCTTTTGCTGAGCAGTGTACCTTTCTGGTGTGCCAGTGGAGGCTCAAATGCTTACAAAGTGGTAATGGTTTCTCTCTTTCAGCAGTGGGAGAAAATAGAATTTCAAATAGAAAGGGAGGACTTCAAACACTGTAAAGAGAGAAACAACATTTATGGGCCATCCACTCCATAAGGAATGATTGAAGGCAAAGGTAAAGAGAAATGTTTCATCTCAGAATAGTGACAGAAATTATATTTGGGGCAGAACTGCAAACTTTTCAGAAGCATGGAGACAGTCACAGGGGAAATCCTAGAGAAGATCAAGAGGATTAAGAAAGCCTTTTCTATTGCCTGAACTTGCTTCTGCACAAGAAAATGCAAGATTTCTTTGTCTGAGCAAACAATGACACTTAACTTGTATACATGGGATGAGGAAGACAGATGCACAGATTTACAGCATATGTGTGTTACACCTCTGATGATTATGTAGTTTATGGTAATGATCCTTCAAAGTTATATATATGTATAAGCAGGACCTTGTGAATAGTTCCATTAATGTCAGTGCAGTTACTCCTGATTATAATATTAAACACAGGTATAAGTCTTTTTGGAACTCTTTTATCATTAATTCCTGAAGAAGTAAATGTCCAGGATTAAAGAAATGGCTTTTTCTTTTCTGTATTCTTAATTCCTTTTTTTTTGGTTCAAGTCCCAATCAGACGAAAGCTCCACTCCAGAAGTTAAATATGGACTATCTGATGGCTACCAAATCATGCAGCTGCCCAGGGAAATTCCTAGGCCTTGAACGCTCACTCAGTGCCAGCTGAGACGGTGGAAGACCTTGGCTTGGCACAGACCTGTACCATGGTTAAGGGCTCCTGGTTTTGTACTCAGAGACATTAGAAAACCTCCAACCAGCTCTAAACAGATGATAGGACATTTTCCTGTTACTGAAATCCAAACATTCAAAGAGAGGTTTCGTTATGCTTGTTGCCTTTGCAGGATCCTGGTATCAGTACCCTTATGTAAGTCACATTTCAGGATAGGAGAATTTCTTCCCACCTGAGGAGTTTAAGAAAGATGTAAAAGAGAGAGTGTGTGTAAGCAATAGGCATCACAGATGTTTAAACTGCCATGGCTTATTCTTTGAAAAGACTGTCACTGACATTGACATGGTACTTCTCCTTTCAGAGAGTTTGGGACTTTTGGTTTCTTTCTCAGGGGTCTGGACCTAGTGATATTTTTGGCTAGGATCTTTTGTTTGCTCTGTGAGAACTTCAGCAAATCAAGCTGTGCCCAAAGGACACTGGAGATGACCCAGAGGACTGACATATTTGGAAAGGGGTACACACATGTAATGCAAAGCTCATGTGTTTGCTGAGTGTGTCCCACTGCTCGCAACTGGGATAGTCATTGTTCTGGTCTCTGCTCAGCTCTCAAGCTGGTTTTGCAAGCCAAATGTTAAAGTACATAAAAGGGACATAGACATAGCTGAAGATAAAGGATATCTGTGTAAAAGACAGGAAAGTGTTGGGGGTACTGTGTCAAATGAGCAGTGCAGAAGACTTCAGTGGGGTGAACGGGGGTATGCTTTAGCTATGGGACATGAAGCCATGGGAACATTGGCTCCACAGCGCCAGTGGTCCATGAACAGCCTGTCTATAATAGCAGTAATTCTCCTCAGAGTGCTGGCTGTTTATCTCTGATAGAGCATGTGCACCACACTGGAGAAGACATTAAGGGGTTGGAGTCCCTGGCATGTTTCATCTCCTTTGTTGCTGCTCCGGCTGCATCAAGCAGCACACACGTGGTCTCATCAGACATGGCACTCTGATGTCTTCTTTCAGCCCCTGGAGCAGCAGCAAAGCAGACAGAACTTATTGGTGAATCTGGCCAATGAATTCTGAAATCACAGTCTAACTCGGTTTTGTAAGAAAACATGTGAGTAAGGATACAACAACTCATCTTACAAAGTAGCTTCTCCAGAGCTTGATCTCTCTGGCTCTTGTGATGGCCTTGACTTGTGAAAATCCCAGCTCACCACCAACAGGGGCATCCATTGTCTCCTGAGCTTCACATGCTGGTCTCCAAGTAGGCTAAATCATGCCGTCTTACTCTTCCCCTTCTTCCTTTCCTCTTCTGCTACAATGACAGTGCTGCTTCTCCCAGCTGTTAAAACCTTTCCTTCAGCATGATCTTCTTGCCAGGCATTTCCCTTCTGAGATGTGTCTGAGTCATCCAGGGGTCAACTGCTCTGACATACTACTGGAAATCTGACAAGGTAAGGGAAGCTCACGGCAGCTCCTCCTGTTGCTTTTCAGGTCTGCCAAGCTCACCAGAGGCCGATCGCTAGCTGCCTGCAGGATGGAACAGGAGGATTGAGTTGGCAGTTTGGCACCCAGCACTGAACATATTGGTTTCCCAGTCGCAGTCTGTTTCCTGGAAACCAAATAATCTCCGTGGCCAGCACCATCGCCTATTATTCTTTATTAAGAATTTAGCTCGGTGCATCAAACTGGCCACAGATGCAATTCAATTAATTTACCTTCTCAGTAAATTTGCTACTCTGATGTAAACAAGGAGGCTGGCTCGGGAGAGTGGAACTTGGTAAGGCTGGACTCTCCTTCCAAGAGGAAAGTGCAGAGAGGACTTACATGTTGAATGGCTGCAGAAGCTACACTTAGTGCTGAAGCTTAGCAGGCATGAATGGTGTGAGCTCATCCAATTCACTGCTCCCATAAGCAAAGAGCCACAGAAGACCTCCAGCCTCTGGAGAACAATTGAGGGAAAATATGATTGCATTGGAAAAGAGCTGCTCCAGCACATGTTGCCGGAGGGAGGTACCAAACTGACCGCTGGGCAATGCAGGTGCTTCAGCAAGTTTGTAGGCAGGGATGGAGACACACACTCAAACCTGTAATCTGTCTACGCACTTTGCGTGATTCTTGTTTAGTGTGATCCCTGGACCAAGTGCATTTTTCCTAGAGCTGGGTATAAATGTCTGTGTAATACACTCAGTCTTACTCCTGCAACCCAGATGGGATGTCCAGCATATTCCTGATCTTTGCTAATTGCTTGTTTTATACAAAGGATTTTTCATTTTTAACATCACCTGGGGAATTACCACCTCTATATAAAAAGGCTTGTATTTCAATAGAAGTGAAAAAGACTGTTTTTGTACATATATCTATTTCTTAGTTGAGTTTCCAGATTGACAATAGCCCTTTAAATTGGAAAGCACAACCATACCTTTTCTTAAACATGGACATATTGCTAGATAAAAGAGGTAATTGAACGACTAGTGTGTCCTTCATATAGGAACCTGTTCGCTATCTGATAGGCATTTTTTGTTTGGCACAGAGAAAGACACGACACTTGTCAAAGATCTGAAAATTACCATTATAAAGGCAAAATTACTGCTTGCAATTCATAACTCAGATGTTGTTGTCTTCCTGGAGACACAGCTGTGTGCCCAGGTGAGCCTCATCCCAGTGTTGTCCATGAAAAACAGAGTCACCTTCCAACTGCCACTGTTCCCTCAGCCCTCACTACCAGGAGTTGTGTGAACTGCACATTCCTCTTTTATGCTGCATTCTCAGACATGGTGTGACCAGCTGCATTTCCAGCATTTACACAACCAAATTACTAGGAAAGAACATGCTTTCGGTGGTGAAAATGGCTGACCAAGGGAACCCCCTCCTTCTGAGTAAGGTGTGCTACAGGCATATAAAAGCTATAGGCTTGATGCAGATGTAATTGTATGAAGTCCTACTACCTGTGTGCTTTACCGGATATCAGCCTAAATGAGCTAATGGTCCCTGCTGACCTTTAAATCTATGAAATGCTGATTGATAAACTGCTTGATCAGGGACTCTTCTGATAGAAATCTCTCCTGTTTGGTTTTAGACTAGTCCACAACATAGGAACCATGCATTTTCACATAGAAGTAATTACAATAGGGGGATCCTTAAATGAGTTCATAGAATGTCTCTGGTCTTCTCTTCCAACCCTTTGCTCCTTTTTTATGGTTAGAAACTCCTGTTGGTGGTTTGTTTGGTTTTTTTCCTTCAGAAGTAGCTATCAGATGCTTTTGCAGTTTCTGTATGTTGGGTGTCTGCTGTGATTTTTGCAAAGGGTTGGCAGGAAATTTTTTGCCAGAGGGGTGTCAATGCAGTGAGAGCAAAGACATCTCTCTATAAAATGCTAGGGCTTAGGCACATGGCTGGCACACACCAGCTGATCCACAGCACGCATTGCTGGGTGCACTGCTATCTCATGCACTTTTCCCCACCTACTTGTTTGCTGGGATCAAAGCCACCCCCTGCCCTTGCCAGAGGGTTGTGCAGTTGATGCAGTGTTCAGCCCTGTTTGCCTGCTTGCCAAAGTGAGAATGAGGCAACTGCTAACTAGGAAAGGGGTGGAGAAGCTGTAACCAGCAGTGTCCTGTATAACCCAGAACTGCCTTCACACAGGAAACTTCAAAGGAGACACAACAAATATCGATCAAATTAGAAAAGCAGAGTACATTGAAACATGCAGGAGTTGTTTTACCATGGAGGTTGGTTTTGGAAGAACAAAGCTGAACTTAAAAATCAAACCTTCAGTCTCATTCTCTTGCTCTTTTAGTCAAAATCAATAGTATCACCACAAAAGGTGGTATTTCAACATATCAGCGTTTTTACTCCAAAGTGATCCTGGCAGTTCTAGTAACTATAAAGAGCAGAATAATTAAATTAAGAAAGGCAAAATGTTGAACTAACACTGCACTAAGATTAGAAATTTATAGTATAGGAAATATAGTTTAGGAAATAATGTCCTATCACTCCCCTGAGGAAGAGACTATTAGCCATCTAATAACAGGTTACTTTCATCTCTAATATTTAAAGGATTCTGTAAAGTAAGTTAATTAATGTGAATGTATTTTTTATGAACAGGGAAGGTGTGATAGCTGTCCTTTATAAGTTCTACATAACCTGAATCCTCAAAAATATTTTTCCTTATAATAGCAGCCATGGGTTTTCAGACAAGGTTTCTCTTGGTCTCGCTCAGTCTGGGACTGAGAATGGTGCCAGCACACAGCATGAATATGTCAATATAGATAGATGCTCCTCTTGAACATTTTGTGTCACGCTGGTTACTACAAATTCATCACAAGGCTGGATCAATATACAAATCCTAGACAGATTATGTAGATTTCCTGCCATGCTGACATACCTACCAGCCTAAAGAACTCTTGTCTTGAGGGACCTCAGGGTTTGGAATCTCTCCTGCAGGGTTGTACAATGCTTGTGTGTCAATGAGATGTTCTCCATCTCCATCCGATCAACTGGGATCCAGCAGTTGTACTGGAAGAAAGGATGGAGACAAGGCGACACCAGGGTGTCCTTTCTTCGAACTTGCATTGCCCAGATCAGTGTTGAGCCTTCTCAGAGGCGGGGAAAATGATCGGATAACTTTCCTTGTACACTGATAATAAGAACCAGAGACAATTGCCTAGCAAGTGCCTTAGATAGGATGGGCGTTGTGCATCTTCTTTAGTATTCTCTCCCTCTACCCCAGCACTTAACCACAGTACCTCATGGGTCTTTTTATTTACTGTAGCTCTGTAACAGGCTGAGACCTTCAATCATTTTTCCATAATCTCTTTTCTAGCTGTGATGAGACATTTGCTGTATGTAGCAGTTATTCCCTAGATTTTTTCCTTGAATTCAGCCTCATTATTTTATCATTTTGACAATGAACTGCATTTGCCATCTGCTGTCTCCAAATCTCAATATAATCCAAATCCCTTGGAATCTGGTTACACTGTTTCTTGTTATTTGGTTATCCTCCAGTTTCTGCATCATCTATAAACTTGGAGTGCTCCAGTCAGATTCTGCTCTCCATTTTTTAACCAGGGTAAATCTGGACCTTCTCCACTAAAGTCTGTGGAATTACTCCAGGGTGAACAAACGGAAACCAGAGCTGGATATTGCCTAGGTTTTCAACACCCTCATCCAAGTAATTTTATATTTATATATAGATACATGTTATGAACAACAGATGTCCTAAAGCTGACCTTGAGGACACTTTTCATCTATTTTGTTCCTTTGTCATTTATCTAGTTGTCACCCATTTTACCCCAGTCCTCGGTGTTTGTTTGAAATTAATTCAATATTAATAAACACATTCTTACTTTTATGAATGAAGTTTTGGCAAAGTGAAGATACTTTCAGGCTATGTTTACGTTCTTTTTTCTCTCTTTCATTTTCTTCATTTTTTACTTCTTTTTTTTGGAGAAAGATTTTTTTCTTTACTATAACAACAAAGTGTTACTATGTAGCAGACTGCTACACATCCCTGGGGACAGTAGGTTTACTGTGTTCTCTGGAATAAATAAAAAACTTGCTAAGTGCCTGAATGCGTGGAGTTTGATACTCCACGCCAGTCTGGAAGAGAAACCTAGCAGAACTGCTGATCTGTCACATAACTCTGCAATTTAGTATTACGAAATCCCTACCCTTTCCCACACCTCTGGAACACCAGTGTGAAGCAGAAAGCAAAATATCTTTTGTCTCTACAACTTTTTCACCATCCCTTCTATTTCTCCCGTGCTGGTGAATCTTATTGCCTGTCATAATTACAATTCTCAGCATAAAGTCCCCAGGGCAGACTGCAGTACACAGGAATAGTACGAACACAGATGCAACCTGTTATCCCAATGTTTATGCCAAACACTGCTGCATACTTTCAAGGTTTTGTGTCTTAACCAGCTAATTTTCCTGCTTACACCTGTTTCAAAACCCTACTCTTTTCCTCACAATTTGCTGGTTTGCATTTTAGCCCCTAGTTTCTGTCACAGTAGCTGGAGAGACATGGAATCAAGCTTTCTTCCAGTTTACAGCACCTAGTGTTGTCTGTCCTGTGGAAACAGGAGTAATACGATCCTGTAACTCAGACTGTCTCATAATGTGCACACACAAGGGAGTTCAAGTGTTTTTGGCATTACCTAACTCCCAAGTACTCAACTTTTAGCTCTAATGTTCTCTTGGCAACATGTAGTGCAATTTATATATATATTTCTATTCAGTTTCCTAGGTTTTTAACATAAGAAAATACAAATAGTGCCATGTGCAAATAAAACAGCCCACCCACGTGGTCCACCAGGTTTTCAAATACAAGCATCACTAGACATTGCTGTTTCCCCTGCTAAAGGTCTAATGTCACCATCTAGCAGCTCTGCAGACAAGGCTTAGAGAAGAGAGGCACCACACTGAATTGTAATTCAAACAACATGGGAGAGGAAGTGTGCATTTTATGCCCTCTTAAATACACAGGTTTAGGAGACCTGTCTTGAAAGTGAGCCTGAGAAAATATGAGTGAGATTTTGCCCTGTGTCACACTCTCCCAGACCACAAGTGAACCTGTTCCTCCTCCTTGGTAAAGGATGTGATCAGACTCTTATCTTCCAGTTAAGATGCTGCTTCTTCACTCCTTACAGAGAATATGGTAAGGAATACAGGAAGAGCATCTGTAACAGAGAGAGTAAATGTGGGATGGCCGGGGTACCAGTTAAAGCACCTTGTCTGAAGACAGAAATTATTTAGAGTCAAAAAAGGAGAAAAAGCCCTCCTCTTTCTGTATCCTGCAGAAAAACACAGAGTAACCTCAGAAGTGCATGAAAATCAAATGAGTTGAAGAGCCAGAGAGTAACAGGGATGTTTCCTCGACTACAGGATGAATTTGCTGCTGACCTTCAGACAAAAGCTACTGGAGACCTTCAAAAAAATTGCAGTTGTTTACTGGTGATTAAAAGCTCCTCAGAATGAAACAGAAAGTGTTTCCCTGGGGCTTTGCACTCTCTGCCTGGCCTTCCCATGGCCAAAGATCCTTTTACAATAAGGGTAGAGGAGGCAACAAAGCTGTGGCTCTGACTGCTGCACCCCACTTCAGGAGAGTGGAAATATACAGCCATCTCCTCACTGCTTCAGAGACAGATACCAGTTGGCTGGACTGGTAGCAGGCTGGGTCTCAGGCTAGCCTATCCCTCAGGCATTGCCATGCAAGTGCCAGTGGAGAGGAAAGCATCAACAAGAGCATTTCCCTTCTGACTCCCCTGGTATTGAGCAATTCTCCCAGGACCGGACTATCTCGCTCTCACAAGGCTCACGCTGTGCAGAGTTGACTGTCTGTCAGCAAATGCAATGAAATGCTGTTATTATCTTCTTTGGTTAATTATGATCCTTTGAATGTAAATCATGACTGACAGTTTGCGTGACTGGATTTCAAACAGTGGCTCTGCAATATCCTCTGACATCAGTGAAATATATATCCCATCAACTGGAGGTGAAGGTGCAGTGGGCACAGTATCCAATGTGTTTCATGCCGCTGGAGCAGAAGGATATACCATGTTTTGTTCCTGGCTGGCTTTTCCTGTACACTATAGAATGAAGTACCTCCACTGGCAGGGGCACCTCAGAACCCTGACCACGCATGCTTTGCCACCAGAGCAGGTCACTGTAATCTGACTTGTCCAGCTCCTCCTTCAGGGTGAGCACCTTCCCCACCTTCCCCAAGCTGGATACCTTTTCTCTGCTGGAGCCCTTATCAGCCTTGTGCTCTGTGCCATGGCGTGTGCAGAGTAGACCAGTAGAAAAAGCATTCAGAACGTGTCTTCTCAAGTGGCTGCTGCTGAACAGAAATTCAGCAAGGTGGGGATATGTTGTGGTCCATTGAGCAGCCACCTGGAGTAACACATTAGACAGGCAAAGTTGGAGAACAAAAGCAGATGACACCTCTTCATGCAGCTGGAATTATCTCCCCTGTCTAAAAAACCTGCTCTGAATTTCAGAACTTACCAGGGTTTCTGATAAAGCTATCACCTCTGACTTTAATAAGTTTGCTTACTGCTTCCATCCAAACGTGACACTGACTGTTTTTATGGCAGCTATAAAATACCAGAAGCAGCAGATGTATGAGGGTAGAACTTTTGCCATAGCAAAGTGTGCCATGGAGCAGGTGGAGTGGGACTCCTCCCAAAGGTAGGGAACAAGAAAAGCAGAGGTGCCACTGAGTTGGAAAATGTAGAGACGTGGATATTCAACACAGAAACTGGGGACAGTCAGTGGAAAGTTCCGAAATGTGTGCAGTCAAATGTAGCTCTGGCTGGCAGCTGTGCAGAGAGTTTTTTAATTTGCAAGTCTCTTCCCTCCAATTCTAGCAGTTGCCTTTCTGAGGGAAGCTGGGACATATTTCTTTCAGCATTAATCAATATACCATACTTTTCCAGCCATTTTGCCTCTTCAGGTTCACACATAACCAGTTCCACTGCCGTGCAGTCATTTTAAAAGGATGTATAAGAGTTACTACAGGGAAATACATTGAAAAGTGACTAGTAGCAGCTTAATTGAATTATTGACAACCTTCCTTTTCATCTCAGTCATAAATTTATCATCAGAGTAATCCAGTATTCCCACAATCTTCGTGAAAGGTGTTATGCAAATCACATTCCTGAACACAGATTTTTAGAGAATACGCCTGAACATGTTATGGACCTAAGATCAGAGAGAAGACATGGTTTGATAAAAGTAGCTCAAAATTGTGCATTTCTCAGATCTGCATGCAGGTAATGTCTTAATTCTCACTAGTACCTGCAGACTGATATCCAAAAATATAATAAAGTACTAATTTGGCTAAAGCTAACATGAGGTAATTGTAATACAGTAGAGACCTTAGGGGAAAAAGCAACAAAATTTATGTCCATTTAAATTCCACGTGGTATGGATTCTCTCACTGGTATTTGATTTAGGACCTGTTGAGTTGCCCACTGAGAAAACTATCCCTTAACTCCTTCTATAATAGCTATTCTGGGCTATTACATTCCCAACAGCAAAATTGATTTCCCACTCTCAGGCCAAAAAAATCATTCCAAAGAATGTAGCTGAGACGTGCTGATGTTCATGCTCTCTGTATGTGTACACATACACATCTGTGCACACATGTGTATGCACATTTCTTCTAAGGATAGAAGTGAACATCTCTGATGGCATAATGCTGATGCTATAACCTTAAATTAATGCCACTGCAAACTTCAACAATGCTTCTTTGAGTTTATTCACTTGTAAAACGAAGCAGAATCTCACCCAATCCCTTGACTGATTAGAAATGTCATTCCTCCTGATGTCATAGTTAGCCTGTGCTGACAGTCCCAGAGCTACACAAATTCATCCCATATAATTTGCACAGTGAAGGTTTTGTTAATTTCATTAAAGTTAATTTTCTTAAATTTACTGGAAAATCATACAGTGTTTTTTTAAAAAAATCTGTATGTGTACCTGTGAAAGATATTTAAAAGTCAGTTAGACTGTTTCTGGTAAATTTGAGTTTGGTAAAAAAATCTATAATACCTATATATTCGACTATAAAATTTTGACTGTCAAAATTTTGATTGAAACTCTGTTCCACTACCTCTGTTAAAATTTTGAATTTTTTTTCTATTTTTTTTAATTTGCTTTATGAAAAAGGAGCTTATCTATATGTATAGTTATGTATGTGTACAGTGTTTCCTGGGAAAATGCACTTGCAAATGCACTGATCTAAAAAAGAGCTTATTTTCCTCTTCATGAGCTTAATTCTCCAAAACAAAAGTGCATGCCCACATGCAGTTACCCAAGAACAGCTCTGCTCTTTAAGCTCACACTGTCAAGCATAAAGAAGTCTTACATGAGTTCAACACTTGCTTTAATAAATGAAATACAGGAAATTACTTTAGAAAAGCAGTGCAGCACCCTCTAGCGTAGACACATTTAGATTAGGGAATAGTATGGCTTTATAAATACCTGATTAACCTGGTGCTGACCCACCAGTCAGCCCAATGTCTGATTTAGGCTCTGTCACTAAGCTTCTGATTGACCTTGGGCAATTTGGTTCACTTTGTCTCAGATTCCTCACCTGTGAAAATGAGAAAATAACTTTCTTAAACACTTCAGCCTGTCCTAATGACAAGTTGTTCCTGTATAAAAGGTGGGCTGGTATCATAATCATAACCACATGATGGAGGGTGGAGTGACAGCTCTACCTCCTGAAAACATACTGTGCAGCAGTGTGGCTAGGTGAGCTCCTTCGTGTGGTCCTTCACCTTGTCAGTTAGCCAAGCTCTTTTTTTTTCCCCCAGTATGATCTGCATCAGCAAAGCAGTGTCTTATGGACTGGGATCATAAGGTGTACTGTCAGGTTTTTCAAGACTGGTCAATAATGGTTTTGTACTTCTAACTCTTGGAAAGTCTGCTGCACATTGACTCATGAAAACCAGGACATCTCTCCCTCACATTATTAAAGTCCATTGTCTTGCACTTTATTTTGGGACTTAGTAAGGATATGACTTGCTTGGGGAAATTTGGTCATGAAGGAGGACAGCGTTTTAGTCCCCACAGGATCTTCTAATCAGGTAAAGGGATTTTAAAAATGCCAGAGCTCTTACCCTTTTCAGAGGCAACACTTAGCTAGAAAAGGGACTTTCTGAGGAGCTGGTCTTTCACTTCGGCATTGTATCGCACCTGATCATTCTCCAATGCACTCCTGTTGGTGACCACTGAGCATAGCTATTGCTAAAAGGTGGAGTTTGCCAGATGTGCCAAAGGAAGCACTTTCTAACAGCTTGAGTACGCTGGAAAGGATGGGAAAAAGGAAGATTAGTGTGCAAAAAGCCTTTACTCAGAGTAATGTCCTACATGGAGTTTGTCTGGAACTGCAGTCATCATGCATGCGTATGTGATATACACACATATGTTCATATATCCTTTTCAAGTCATTTTGCCATTCCAGTGCATGGCCAGATATATCATCTGGAATTATATGGGTTGTTTTGTTGATACTATATTGAGGGGACTATGTTGCAGGACTGGATCTGTAATGTAATAACCAAGAACTTCTTTGACAGAACTTGCTGGGTAGAGACCACTTAATCTTTAATGTCTCTGACTCAAGCGCAAAGTGACAAAATAATTAAGGAAATTAAGGACCTGTCTAGGCCAGACAGATATGGAGCAGACAAGGAAACAAGTGCCAACACACTCAGACAGGTGAGATGCACTACTGCCATCTATGTAGCTGTTTTTCACATGCCACGGCCTGCCTGTTGTTCAAGCACATGCAAACTCTGCTCAAGAAGATCAGTTTTAGGCCAATTTTTCCCAGTTAAACAAGGCTTTTACCATTTTGGAGGGTGCCATAGACTTTTCTTCCTGCCACCCACAAAGATTCCTCTCCCTTGCAGTCACATCAGTCACAAGACACTTCCCTTCTTTAGTTCTCTTTAGCCCCTGTGAGCATAAAAAAATATTGTATATATCAAAACAGGACCTGAGGAATTTCTCCCTCTGCAGTAAGATCCAAGGCATAAAGTTTAGGGAGAGGAGTCTCTTTACATGTGAGAGACAGGAACCAGGACATACAAAATCTCCAGGGTTTTCTTAGGACTACCTCCTGCTTTTGGGTCTGCAATAATTGTACTTCAAATTAGAAATCTGTGATTCCAAGAAGAAATGGGAAAAGATATTTCCTCTGCCTTGCAGTCAGCAGTCTTCAAAACCAAGATTCAGATTTTCAGCAGAAATAAGTTAACACATGCTGATCTCCAACAGGCAGGGAGGAGAGATAAAATTGTGAAAAGCAGTAAAATTAGACATGTGCAGGAAGGAGACAGAAACTTCCAGAGGATCCCAAACAATATATTACCAGATATGATACTAGTTTAGTCCTTCTTCTTTGGCTTTAAATCATGCTCTTGGAACATCAGTTTATACAGGGATCAAGTCTTCAGTGGGATGAGGGTTTTGAACATCACTGCACTACTGACAGGAGAACTTGCACAACTTCCTTACACACAGTCATATAAAACAGCAACATGAAAATTACAACAGGAGGTAGGAACAACCCTGAACTTAGCCATCCTAGCTCACTATTATCTTTTATTTCTTTTGTTCTGGTACAAGCAGGAGCAAAGGATCTTGATCCTGCAAGTATGTAATAATCCAGTTATCCTTAGCCCAATTTTGGATCAGTTTGCAGAGTCAGAGTAGGACTGTGTGTGCAGGAAAATGGCCAAGGCATGTGGCATAAGTGGACATTTTTCTGAACATATTGCAAGACTTCCCTTATAAATTTTTAAATATTATTAGCACTGTCTTTCAGCATCATGCTGTCAGGGTTGCTGCAGTTAAACTGCCTGTGGGACAGGCCTGCTGCTTGGCTCTGTGTCCAGAACAATGGGACTGTATATTCTCCTCAGCTACCATAAAGCTGGGTACTATTATTCTTCTGCCCACGTCCACCAGCTGGGATCAAGCCCTTTCTGAACAACATAAGGATAAAGACACATGTAGTCTAGGATTTAGACATGTGATTTGAACTTGTTCAAGCTAATTAAAATATTTCGAAATGCTAGATAAAGCAAACTGCTTGGACCTGAGCTTGTGCTAAGTTCAGCTTCAGCAGAACAACCTGGGAAGTCCAAATGATTCTTAGCTAGAGTTGCAGGAGGCTCTAATTTATCTGAAATATGTTTACACATTTTAAAGCCAAGGTCATACATCCAAAAGGATGGAAAACAGGGCTTTTTTTCCTAACGTAATGTTGGGGAGAACACAGCAATGGTTAAATGCTGCTCTGTATACATCTGACAGCAGCACTGGAAAAATGAGAAAGCTGCAGAGACTCTGAAATGAAAACAACAAAGTGTATATTGGATAGCTGGTAATTCACATCGGTGTTTTCGCCATGTGCAGCAAAGTGAATGTGTTGGCTCTGTGCTATGCCTAACACAGAGAGAAACATACCAGGCAGGGGTATTCTTGTGCTTCTCTTGCCTTGTTGCACAGAACTGGACCACAGAGAAGTCCAGATGAATCAAGTCCTGCAGGCACTGGTTCTTTTGCTAATGCAAGGATGATGTACTGTTGCCTTGGTATATCTGTGTTTGGGTGCTGCTTGGAAGACTTTTCTCCTAGTCTGTGCCCGTCTGTTTCTCATATAACTGGGCCCTCACCAGCCCCCAGCCAGCTCCCACTGTGGTCTAAGGCAAAGAGCCTGTGGACTCCACTCATATTTGGGAGCTGTGCAGCACCATCCCAAAGGAGGATGGGATATGGAAATCCTGGCACAGTGTTGGGCAACACTCCCCTGAAGGGAAAAAATACGTCCTCTGGTGGACAGCAAGACAGGGAAACTGCAGAAATGTCATAATCTGTGCTAGCAGGATTTTATATGTCTTTCTAACACCAAGCCACATTTTAGGGAGGACACTGAAGGTTGACCAGATGACATTGAGGATAGCAAACACTCACAGGCAGGTGCTTTCAAAAGCCCTGATCCTCTTTCTGCTCTCTGACCACGTCTCAGAGCCATCCTATGAACTGCAGTTAATCAGAGCAAATGCTGATACCCTAATGCATCAGCTGCAGCTCTTTCCTGGGTCTTCTCCACATTTGGGCTTTTCCACTATCATCTACATCTTGCATGAGCCAGATTCAGAGGAGGATTTCACAGCCTCATGATAGCTGTTCTTATTGAAGAGCACTGTGTTGGCAGTCTTTAAAAAAAAAAAAAGTTTCTGAGAAACATCTCTTTTGGAATGCTATCAAATAATTTCTGTATCAAAGTTTATCAAATCACCTAGACTGGTAAAACCATGTGTCTCACAGTGCTCACTCAGTGAGATAGGATGTGATTTATGCATTTGCAGCAGGTTGTCTTTTGCCACTCTCCACAGTCTGAGCAAACAGCAAATTATGCAGAATGATCAGCTGCAATTGCCATTACTGCTTTTAAAATGCTTGCAGTGGCAAATCAGGATGAGGCCTGGTGCACACAACACAACTGCTGTGGAAATTAAATGGGATTACAGGAGCAAACTTCATTCATGAGAACATCTCTGCAAGGTCCATTATGCAGGAATGTTGTGGAAGACTAGGAAGATACTACCATTGAACCACATAGGAAAGCATTAACTCATGGTAACACCATGAAGCTAGTGGGCTACTGTGGCCTGTTTGTAGTGATACAGGTACATTTAGCTATTTCTGCAAATTTTTTCCATTGTGATAAACTTGGTTTTTGTGTAGGCAAACCCTGTGTAGTGGATTGGTGAACTAGTGGAGAATTCTATCTTTCACATGTCTAAAATGTCTCCTCCTTAAATTGAAAGTGAACAAGAAAGCCAGAATAGAATAATATTAGAAGATGTTCAGCTCTGGTGTACTCTGCTCACTCTAGATTTGCTCATCTACAATTTCATCAATATAATATCTTAGTACTCTACATGTAGCAATTAACCTTTATCCAGCAAGCTCATTTATCACATCAGGTTTCCCAAGAAAGCAGCCAAAGCACAGAGGAGTACATTCTGATGCCCAATATTTCCATGCCTAAGCAAGGCTAAGACTTTAAATAGGTTTAAAGAATTTGCTTATATTTCATTAGCAAGGCGAAAGTTTTGTGACTCAAAAAATATGCACCATCAGCTGGAAATAACACAACACTGGCAACAAGAATCCCATTTACTGAATTAATGTTTCTTTCTAGTTAGAGCTGCATTTTGTCAGTTTTGTCTGTACATGTCTACTAGTTCCCTCTCCTTCTCCAAATCCAGTAGGTTGTTTCATGGGCGGGAGTCCCTGGGTCTCACTTTGACCATCTATAGCCTTACATCTAGCCCAGCCAAAACATCTGGTTGCTGTCTACTTGGTAGGGCACCTCCAGCTTGCAATTCATGCAAAAGGCAGGTGACTAAGATGAGTGGACTGTATTGGGGCTGATTCTCTCTCCTCAATTGTGCAGGCTGTTTGGCAACAGCACTCAGACTATTTGATTTATATTTTGGTTGTTAATGTGAAGAGAGAGAGTTCCCTGCTTCAATGAGGCTTGTCTTGCAGCACCTGTCTATGCATTGCACTACAGTAGTGCCATGGGGTCCCCACTGGAACTGAGGTCCCAAAGTAGCACAGACCCTGCAAACAGACAGAGCTGGACCATTCCTAGAGAGACAAATGGCCTAATTGAGCAAGACAGAAAAACACAAAGAGGAAAAGTGGCTCCCTGAGCTCCTATGGCAGGTAAGTGGCAAAGAGGAGAAAAGCAAGGCATCTTTACTGTCAAGTGTATACCACCCCCATTGAATCACACACTACTTCATATTAAACTATTTGCATTATCCATCCTTTGGGTCAGAAAGGTCAATATGGCTCTCTCCAGTGGAAATGTCAAATAAGCAAAATAAAGTCAGATTTGGTGAAATAAAATAGGATTCTAGCTTCTTGGGAGAAAAATAGTGTATGGACTACATTCTTGCCAAAGCTGTGGCTAATTCAGAGATAGATCAAAAGACTGGTCAGTTAGGATGTAATATGTTTCTGGACATCACAACCATTGACAGAGTTATAATAAAAGGAGAGAGAAAAAATATCAAGAAAGTGTGAAAGAGAATGGGAGGAGTGTATTTTCCATGAAATTATTCTAGTGGTGTCCTGGTCAAGTGAAAGGTTTTTTCTTCAGAGTTATAGACCGGAGAGAGGACTTCTTTGGGCAGGTCATACTTTTTTGCTGGATGTTTTGGTCTGGACTTACTTTAGATTAAGTTCTTGTTTCCTCCTGGTTTCTCACCTTCAGAGACATGGAGGGTTTTTTTCTGCTGTCCCTGCAATACTCTAAACCTGCTGAATGATGTTCCCCAGTCTGAAAATCATTGAAGAGGAGCCAAGGAAAAATGGTTGTGCATTAAAATGCCAGCCTTCATGCTGCTGGAAGGGGGATGGGTAATGCACTGTCACACAAAGCCTTTATCCTAATGATGTCAACTGTGAAAATTCACTGCCCACATGCAGCAGTGCTTCCTTTCCGTGGGGCTACATGAGTTCAAGCGTCAGCATTTCTGCCCTAGTGCGTGACCATCTCCCTGAAAGAAGAGACTATTGCTAGGCAAAGAGCCAGACTTTTTATCCATGCGTGGTCTTCCTACACATCCTGGAGATGGGTGCTTGAGATCCTGCACCGCACAGCCCATGCTTCCTGCTTACTGAGGTGCCTTTGTGCTCTGCCCTCGCCTTGGCGCAGTCTAGCCTACAGAAGGCTCCCTGCAGCAAAATACTTGGCAGAACGGCTGTTATCCCAGCTCTCCTCCACAGCCCAACTTGGGAGAAGGGAGAAAGAGCAAGGCTGGATCTTAGTTATTGCTCTCCCACCCCCAATTGCTGTGGTGTCCCAGCAAAACAGCCACCTGTGCATACAGTGGCAACTAGCTGGGGCCACCAGCATGCCTCGACTCACTTTGGGAGCGGAAACCAAGAGGGAAAAAAGCAGTCTAGCTGAAGTACTATACTGAAAGAGAAAGGCATAAAGCAGGTGATGCTTGAGCCAAGTAGACTAAAAATCCACCAGCCACCTAAGCAGAGCTGGTG
>NW_010310291.1:0-20355 GCF_000700745.2 Antrostomus carolinensis | reverse complement strand
CCTGCTGAATTCTTCACAGCCACCAGCTCCCGTCTGTATTTGGAGGGTGTGTGTGCCTTCTACCATAGCAGAGAAAAGCTGCCTCTGTGTGCAGTGTTGTCTGACTGCTGGGGAATCGGACTCCTTGAGCATGGCTGTTCCCTGCCTGGCCCTGGCTGCCTGACTTGCTACAGTGCACACTGAAGGAAATGCAAGGTAATACTCTGAACAGGAGCAACCTGCTGCCTCATCACAAACCTTTGATCTCAATATGCATTTTATTCCCCTCAAAGCTATTTCTGGAGAAGATGTGGGCACTGAAGTCTCACTTTTTAAATTGAATATTCTTCCTTGTCTCTTTTAGAAGAGGAGAAAGACATTTAATTTCTTATATTAATTTTTCCAATAAAACACACAGCACTTCTCAGCTGATAAAGCGCTGTGCCACCCTTTGGCAGACAGCACTGTTGCGTAATTCCAAACTATTCACATTCTTCAGCTCTCCTTCTGAAATGCCAAGATTTCCCTTGCTTGCCAAATGATGAAAAGGATCTGCCAGCTGAGAGGTGGTTTTAAAATAATTGCAAGTGCTAAAATAGCAAATAGAAAAAAACTTGTTAGTCTGAAAAACCACCTGTGACTAGTGCAGAACCATATTCCCTAGAAGAGCCCTGGCTGGTTTAGGACCTGTTTTGAGTGGTTCACCTGGTGACTTTAAATGTTAATCTGTGAAACAATGAAATCACTGTGCTGTTCCAGCTCTAAGAGCTGCACAAAACATAGATATTTTTGTAACCCTACTTGGATAAGAGAGGGGCAATGGCATTCCGAATAGGGCATGCTGAAGATTCATCCTGTAAAGCTCCACATTAGTATAGCTCAAGGGAGCTAACAGGTAGCATAGTACAGACAGCGGTTGTGTCAAAGTCAAGGAGTGACAGAGGCTTCCTATGGCATGCAGTTTTGAAGTCTCTGACTGAAGGAAGAAAAAGCATGTCACCTGTTTTACCCCCACCTCCATCAGGTCACTGCTAGCTTTGCTTATATATTACTAAACCTCACTGCTTCCAAACACTACAAGGTTTTGTCATGACCTTCCTGACTTACAGATTTTCTTCTATACAGACAGAAATACCGCAGAATAGCATCAGAAGCCAGGTACAAAGGGCTATCTGTTCAAAAGCCTTCTCTATGGCATGAGATGAACATGAAGGGACATGTCTGATATAGACAAAAAAGAAAGGATTGCTGTACAAAAGCCAGCTGGAACCTCTCACTCACCCCTATACAGAACATGAGGACTTTCTACTGAAAGGTAAAGATTACAGATTGGACAGTGGAAGAAGCCCACAGACCAGGACTACAAGCCAGTGGAGCCTGCATACCTAATCAGTCAGACCTAATCAGTTGAAGGAACACGCTATGTGTGGTAAGTACCTGGACATCCGTGCTAGCAACATACAAACAAAATCCCTTCTCCTGCTACACCTTTACTTTCAGAAGCAGAAAACAGGAACCTCATCTGATTTCCCTTGTAGTGCAGGCAGTGAGGAGATGGGCTTTCTCCTCCAGAACAGTGACACAGTGCTCAGAGGAGAAAAACCAGACTCCCAAAAATTCTAAAGTAGGGATCATTACATTCCATATCTTCCTGAGGGACCCGATTGCTTTTGACTCTTATAGTGAGGGAGGCGGAGAAGGAAACCTGACCCTACCCATGAGTAAGAACATGGCTTATCACTCACAGTATCAATCCCATGCTTGATTTATCAGTACTAGAGTGCATTGAGAACAGCATCCATCTGCATGAGGACAATCTAAACAAGGTCATCTGGCAGGGTCTAAAGATGCTTTTTAATTTCAAAGATACCTTGCTTTTCTAGCAGGCATCAGTTTCTCAGAAAGACAATAATATAATTAATTTTTAAAAAGATAATAATATAATGGTTTCACACCCCATTGTTATTCTTATGTACTTAAACGATATTTGACTTCAAGGGCAGTCTCAGTCATCTGCTCCAAGTCTCTTTACATACAAGTAAACTTCAAGCAACAGTGCCACTGTCTGCCAAAAAAAGGGCATATCCCTGTAGTCTGATAGTTTTGCTTTTCTATAGGAAAAAGAATGAGAAAAACAAGAAAAACAAGAAAATATTTGCAAGTTTGAATGAGAGTCCAGAATGAATGTCAAGAACCTCCCAGCAGCCATAACAAAAAGATTCTAAGTGTTTTCTTCTTCATAATTTTTTTCCCCCAAAGGCTACATTAAAATAGGCATTTTGTTAATGAAAGCTTTTGGGGTTTTCCAGCACACTAGGATCAATACTTCCTCTCCAAATACTTGGGCAAGGAGTCACTGATCAAATGTCAGGCACAATTTATTCATTGTGCAATGTTCTGATCTCAATGCAAAGCCTGTGCTGAGAATATTCCTAGACTTACTAAGAGTCTATTCTGGTATTTCTCCCTCTCTAAATTGCTTTTGTTCTTGAATGTCACCAGAGCATCTCAGTGGACACATGCAGTCAAAGCAGTTTTCTTAAGACAGTCAGTTGTTTACTAAATAATTAATTAGCTGCACAAAAGCCAAAAAGGGGCAGAAAAACTCCAGAATTAGACAGCATTCCTATGCAAATCAGTGTTGCTCATACCCTTCTGTTTCTGGAGGCAACTGGTGCTTTGCACTGAGCTTGCAGAGTGTGCAGTATACTCAGCAGCTCACTCTGGGGATACGTGGGGGGCTGGAGGGGCAGGCTGATATCTGTAGCTAAGTGGGTGACCTAGCCAGGCTGGGCAAGCTGCAAAACTCCTTGTCATGGGATATTGGTTGCTAAATGTTCATGTGCCTTCCACACCTCTGCCAGCTCTCCACAGGATCCCTTTCCCTTCAGCACACTGCCGAGAGCTCCCACCTCGCTGTCCCACCCTAACCTGTTGCTGTTGCAGCACTGCATTTTGAGTCTCCAAGGGCAGGGAATAATTTTCTTCCTCAGGGACAGTAAAACACAGGTTTTCTGCAGCTGCCTGGTGCCTTGATTCCTTGCCCCCAGCCAACGCCTTTTCTGCCAGGGTGGAAGAAACAGCAAGCAGTGCCAGGAAAAGAAATTAGGTCCTCCCTGGTGGAGGAGAAGCAGAGACTGACTGGAAACCATCACTGACAGACAATACTTCTGTGTTCTACCAACAACCTGGACAAACCTGAGGATGTCTGGTTGCCTGCTACTGGAAAACCAAGCTGTTCCTTGAGCAATGGAAAAAACGAAGCACATTTTCCAGTGCGTCTCCTGTGTGGGTTCGGTTACCCCTAAGCCATCTACTCAGCAGGAGAGTGAGTGGAGACTTCTGTCTCCCTTTGAGGATGGAGGAATGCAATTATTGCTGAGATCTCTTCTGTCAAACTGGGTTGGAACTGGCCAACAGATTCAAAACATGTTGGGACTGCTGGGACACACACACCATTACTGCATAACCTTCATTTTCTTTGGAAATAGGTCTGAAAATTTGTCTCTGCTGCTAAAGCAAGCAGAATGGGTCCATGTCCCTCTCTTCATCTTCACAATCACGTCTGGCTATGCAGTTTCTCATTCAGTTTGTTTAGTTTACTACTCGGGATTTAATTTAAAGAATTAGTGTTACTAAAATCATACAGGTACTGGTATTTGCAGCTATAATTGCATTAAAAGGAATGTGCAATTTTCTGTCACAAGGGATGGGGGTTGGGAGTGGAGAGAAAGAACAAGACCATTCCAAAGGTTACTAGTAATAGAAGTAAGCCTGGCTTTGACTTAGCCAGCATCAGCCTGGTATATTTCTAGATTTTTCAATTATATATATCACAGTTAGCCTGAAATACATTCCTAATACTGCTTTGGAATTTGTATCACCACCTTACTTTTTTTTCTTACCTGTTTCAAGTCTGAGCACTTTGGGGGTGGGGGTGGAAGCAGACGAGGTAATGGTGTTGAAGTGGCCAGAAGAAGCACATATCAGTTTTTTATGCTATTGAGTTACAAAGGTAACAAAGGACTGCCATTCAACACATTAAGAAATTAAATTCAGACTGGCAGTTTGGAATGGATTTTCCTGCCACACTCAGCACTTTTCGACACCAGGATTTCTTCTGGAAAAGCTACTCCTAAGGGTCCACTCCATGACAACACTTGCTCCGGAGCAGATTAGATTAAATTAGCATACTTACAGCATCATGACAATGGCTCATGCACAGGGAGTGAACCACAAATCACTCTTTTGCTTTACGTTAATCCCATAACATTAACCAAATTAATGTCCCTTTGCAGACAAACATTTTTTCTTTGTCGGCACAGGAACGTTTGAGGAAACTAATTCAGGATAACTTTTTAAAGGGATTTGTTAAATTGCAAAAAAGCACTATGACCTCAGTTTAGTTTAATTGGGCATTAATTCATTTAACTCAATTCTTTTTCTAAGTCAATTAAACTCAGCAGAATTATGACCCTTTCAAGTCTGAAAGAGAATATCCTCACAGTGCTCTCAGCAGATAAATTCCTGCAAGGGAAATGTACACCTTTTGCTTCATTTAGATCATTTTTCTTCAGTGTCCTGTGCTGACAAGTCCTCTGTAATGGTCCAGCAAGACCAAAGTCCCACTGACTTGCAAAGGTCATAAGGTCACACAGGAGGTTCCGCTTAAACTTGCGAAGAAACTTCTTTACAGTGAGGGTGACAGAGCACTGGAACAGGCTGCCCAGAGAGGTTGTGGAGTCTCCTTCTCTGGAGACATTCAAAACCCACCTGGACACCTTCCTGTGTGATCTCATGTAGGTGTTCCTGCTCCAGCAGGGGGATTGGACTAGATGATCTTTTGAGGTCCCTTCCAATCCCGAACATTCTGTGGTTCTGTGAAGGATTTCACACCAGACCTGTATCTCGCACCCTTGCTACATGCTATCCAAGGCTCCAGCCTTCCTCCCAGTGTTGTGCCTAATGCCATGGACACTAGTCAGGGATGGAGCCAGTGGTCCCTTCCATTTGTACAGACAAGCCAGTGTGAGATCACATAGGACTGTTCAGAATAACTCAGTAGGATTATTTTTGCCCTAGACACATGGCATAACTGATGTTATCAGTAGACCCTTTTTCTCAGGGATTCCTTTCCACTGTTGAACAGCTTTGCACAGGGAAGGTATTAGTGACCTCTTGATGCATACTCCTCCATGATAGCTGAAGACCAGACACTACTTTTACTAACAAACCTGTCCTAAGAAACACTGCACTGAAAAACACAGTGTTTATGCCATCTGAAAATCTGAGACACTTTCCACATGTGGCAGGTTGCAGAAGCACAATCTTGTCTTAGAGAGTCTCTTTCTTTGTGGTCTAGCATGGGATGTTCCCACTCAGCTGAGTGCTTTTGATGAAAATGTTCTTTCCTTCAGCATGATGTCCTTAGCTCAAACAAAGAGGAGGTGGTCTTTGGAGAACTAGCGGGAGTTTCTTCCTGGTTTCTGGCCAAAAGGATTCTCTTTGGCCTTGTCTGCTCTTTTCTTTGCAAGTCTGGGATCACTTTGTCCCAAAAGCAAGGAAGAAACAAGCCATGGGCTCATGACTTAAGTCAAGAAAAGATATAAGTGAATGTGTGAATATAGCAAACTATACTGCTTGAGTGATGTGCAATAGCTGCACGTGCAATCCTTGGTTCCTGATACTTGAAACATCCAAATTTTGAATCATTTCATAAGCAAACATGACAAATTATCAGTTCACCATTGCCTGTAGGGATCTCAATGGGGTTGCCTACAGCAAACAGCTTCAACAGAGGAGAAAGGATCCACAAAACTACACTGAGATCTACAGGATACATAAGATGCTCAAGAAGCTCAACACATTTAACTTGTCAGAGAGAAGTTAAGAGGCAATCTCAGCCCATTCAATACAAGCAAATATATATTAGATCAGGTCATATTGGTGCAGCAGATAAGAGCACTGTGGGGGTCTGAGAGTCAGGAACTGTTGTGAAAGAATGAAAAGGGAGGTTAACTAGCCATTGCTGTTGGATATGGCAAAGTTTCTCTCTCTTAGGAATGCACCTTTCCTGCAAGGTTTGTTTCCACCCCTCAAAATGCCTTGGAAGCAAGGACTCAACAGAAAGAAGTGTTACAGCTTTGCTAGACTTTGTCTTTGAGTCTTTTTTTGGTGCCCAGAAAGGCACATGCTTACCAGTCAAAGCTGTGCTATATCCCACTGCAAAAACCAGTCCCACAGACATGGAGACACACAACGCACACGAGCTGCACAGAACAGCTAAGCCATACAAGGGGTGAACAATTGAAATAACTTAACTCCTTTTCAACCTGCTCCCAATACAGGTTTTTCTCCAGCAGCTTGTGAAAGTTTGGCAGCTCTGAAGTAGAACTAGGAAAAGTAGAAGATAAAAGCCAACACAGGCATTTTGTTAAGAGCTTCTTATAAAATTCTCATTAATCATACAGCAATTCTACATTCAAAAGCCATCCAGCAAAATGTCTGCAATTTTTTCATCTCTAGATGAAAGGCAGAGAATGGTAACACCTTTTCCTCTTTCCAGAAAGGAAATAGGAGTGTTGGCGTAGATGTGAGTAAGAGAACAGTGGCTGGTGGAATGTGTCACAGTGTCCTCTGCAAGTGTGCTATCAAGCAAATGCAGAAAAAGGTCATTTTCCTGCTGGCTGTCAAAGAGACTAACCAGAGCAGCAGCTATGTTAGAGAGCATAGCTCATAAGAGTGCAAGGTCTTGCATTCACTGGTGACACTCTGTTTTGCTTGCATTGCAGTTTCAAAGCTTGCTAATTTAAAGGGGGGGGAAATATATTTTTTAATGAATAAACAACAGTTGTAGCAGCATCCAGATTGTGTAAGGCACCTTCTACCCAGACAAGACAGAGTTTTTCATAACCAGCTCCCACTTCATGCTGTCCTGTAGGCATGCCCCTGCCCCTCATATTTGCAGCTAAGAGCCATCACCTTTCTCCAGCACCTTGGCCTTACAAGGCTTTTCAACCTGATCAGCACATACACAGGGACTGTTTATGGCTTGTAGGTTCACAGAGCTGTGGGGAGGTAGCTGAACTGGGTGGACAAAAATCAGTGGAGGACAACAGCAGGAGGAGTCTGGGTATGAATCAGCCTGACAGTCATGGATTTTATGTTTAAAGGACTAAAATGTGGGGTTGTTCTCAGGTGCTTGAGAAAAGGCAACATGGAGATCTACAGACCCTCGAGAGAGGTTAAATATCCCAACTAAGGTTAGTTGTGACTGGCTCATGTCTTTAGAAAGCTTACCTCTGTCTGCTTGTGATGCTGCACAGTGTGAAGTGAGCTGGTAACATCTGAGGCAGAACCCTGGGAGAAGGTGGTCATTTGTTATAGAGATCACTTGTCATACGTAGTTGTCCTCCTAGACTGGCCTGCATTTTCAAGACGATCACTTCCCCTACCTTCATCACCTCCACAGCTTCTCCAGGATCTTGGCTGTTATATTCTTTCCCTCTTACAATCTGTCATTCTCATGCAAGGGTTTTCCTCCCACCATAAAAGGTGCTGCCAGCCACTGCACTGGGAATGTCTGAGAAGAGGAGGGAGACAATAAATAGTAGAGTGCAAAGGTGCCCTTTGCTTGAACTGACAGCTCAGAAATTTGAGCTGAAGTGAATTTCTGCCAGGTTTACAGGCAGGGGAATCAGCCCAAGAACAGCAATTGGTTTAGATATATATCTCCAAAGAATAACAATCCCAAAGGAGGAATTATCCCTCTCACAGAACGTAAGAGCCCACTACTCTACTGTGTCAAGTCCATTGAGATTCAAGTTGTATTAAGCCTAGTTTCCCTGGTTTGCCTTTCTTCCAGCAATTTTGCAGCAAAATTGCTTCTTCTCAATCAGTGATGACTTTCCCAAGAGCCAACCAAAGGCCTCACAGAAAGCCACAAACTCACTTTGAAAATCTAGCCTTCTATCTGGCTTATCCTACCAACATATGCTCCCGCAGTGGCCTCTGATGAAGAGTTGAGCTGCTGATGCTGGCTCTGAAGATTCAAAGTGTATTTTCAGCAATCTCCATCCTCCTCTCTCACTACTCCGGCTTCTGGCACCAAGTAGTCATGACCACAGGACGGTAGCAGCTGAGTCCTGTATATATAGCTCAAATTTCTGAGTCCAGATCTTGCAACATTTGGGCTTGAGGGACTGCAATCACTTATGTCTACGTGCACTAGGGCATCCCCAAGGCTGTCTCATCTTGCAGCAGATACTCTTGACTCTGGATTTGTACAAGCCCATACCAGTAAGGGTGCTCCCTAGTTGTTAGCACACCACACAAGGAGCTGAGAAGTTGTGTTCAAATCCCCTGTTTGCCTAGAGACACCTAAATCTACAACCCCCCTTGCCCAAGGAGCACATTTTCCCACCATGTTGCAGAGCCACCTCATAACCTTACCTTAAATAGTGAGTGAAGTGAGAAGTAGAAGGAAGTGTCCTGAAAAGTGAGAAAGTGGATGGAAAAGGGCATACCATGCCCAGCCTCCCTCCCTCTTTCTATGTCATGTCCTCTTCTCCCCAGCCGTCCCTTTCCTTCTGAAGGAAAAGGCTCACCTGGTTGCAGAGTGTAGCATAAGGGCAACATTTATGGCTCCTTGGGAGCACTGTGCGTTCCTTGCACACCTCATGCCATCTCTTACCAACTGGTTTCAGCACTCTGTACTCAAGTGTGCTGGTTTTCATGAGTATCAATCTTGATTACCTACTTTTCATTATGCATAGGGGGCAACTTGACCAACAGGACAGCTGAAGGTGAGGCAAGTTCGCCCCCATTTTCCTCTCCCTCTTACTGCTGTGCAGTAGCTGTTAGAATGGCCAGTCTTTTGCTTTGTATAAATGGCAAATTTTCCAACTTGTGAAGTCATGAGCCCCAAGGAATTCTTGTGGCCAGAGGATTTCCCAGTCTCACCACATATGCTTCAGAAAAGTCTACCTTGTGTGTTTTGAACATTCACCCCATATGTTTGCAATGGAAAGATACACTGCAGATAGTATATATAATATATACCATGCATAACAGATTTATCTGTAGGGATATAGATGGGTATGAATATTTGTATTATATAGAAAAATATATAAATATTTTTTAGTATCCTCTTGCCCTTACACTTAAAGCTGACAATTATTTTCTGGCAAATCTCTGATTATATTTTTTCTCATCTAAATTTTGTCTTCATATTTGAAATCTGCACCAATCTCTGAAGATTAATACAACAAAGAGGCACTAGTAGGGGCTACTAGAGGACATTTTTCTTTTAAATTCTGATAAACTTAAGTGCTGCTCATTAATTTTTGTGTCCCAGAGGAGTGCCTGGAGCCTGCAGAATAATTTCCTTCCAACAACTTGCATAAAATTTTGCACTGCACTTTGGCTCCAAGCCAGGTTGTCGTGATTGTTATTTATTGCAACTAGTAAAAATGATTCTCAGCTGTTTTAAGGCAGAGTCATTCAAATGACTTTGGTGGAGCTGTTCTCGTTTGCTTTGGCAGCCCAGCAAATACCCTGTAGTAAGAACTAACAACGTTGACGTATCAGCTACTGTCACAGCACTTATCAGTGGATTTTTAATTACTCAGGGAAGGAAAAACAAAAAGGAGAAAGAAGCCTTCTTACAAAGACACTGTTAGCTAGCTGCCTAGCTCAAGACTGTAATATTATAAGCCTCCACTTTCATGCACCTTCATGTTCACACACTCCCTTTTTTTTAGTTTTTTTATGTGATCCATTAAGCAACCTGTGGCCACCAGTACTGACTGAACCCATCTTCTATTACTATAGGGAGCTAAGAGTCTTTGCAAACAAGAACTAAAGCAAAGCCAAGAGGTAGTTAGCCAAGAGGGAAGTTGCA
This sequence comes from Antrostomus carolinensis, assembly GCF_000700745.2. NCBI lineage: Eukaryota > Metazoa > Chordata > Aves > Caprimulgiformes > Caprimulgidae > Antrostomus > Antrostomus carolinensis. Next base: position 10,475 of record NW_010310291.1, on the reverse strand, counting down.
ATCAATGAAGGGGAAAGGGGTATGCTGAGGCAGTGATGCTAACAAGCCTCATCAAACAGTGTCTGCTATTAAGAATTTTCAGTGGCCTGAGGCACAGAAGAAACCTGAAGAGACAGGCTATCATGTCCTGCTGTGGAAATACCTCAGGCTACCTTAGAGATGACTGTTGTCAGCCATGTGAATTCATGAAAATTCAGTCTCTTCAGCAGAAGGTATCTGCTGGACTAAATACTCTGCCAAATAGACGCAGAAGTCTCTGAAAAAAAGCTGAAATTGTGGCCAGGTTCTTCCCAAACCAATGGGCTCTTCATCTCAGCCATTGTCTGCTTGTAGAAGGAACACACTGTGCCTGGAGAAACACAAGATAAGGGGTGAGCTAAGCTGTGACCTGCAGTTCCTTGTTACATGGAGCATTTGCTTTTAGGATATGGGCCAGCTGGTGGATCCTGAGCCCTTCTGGCCAACCTGCACCTGAGCTGCACAAGCCTGGGAGATCAAACTTGACTCATCCCCATGTGTGTTTAACTCCTGGTCTAAGCAAAGACAGGATAACGCTGTGTCTTTCTAACTGTTGTGGTATAGGTGGCTGGCTCCATGCTTTTGCTGTAATGATCTCTCTTCAGGTAAAACTTATCTCACTGACATAGCTAGACAATGACATCATTCTTCCCCCAAATAAACAGAGTTCCCAGCTCTTAAAATCAAAGGCAATCTCTTCTCATATTCCCCCTGGGCTAGATCCCACTGTCTTCTCAAGCTGCACATTTGTGCCTGGGTTTTTTTCTGATTGATTTTTAATGTGTTGCTTTTGATTTTATGTTTCCACATTTACCCTGGCCACCTGATCAATAGTAGAAAACATGAGGTGACACACCCCAGCAGCAAGTCAGGCCTATTAATATGACACAAACACTTTGTGCTCTGCGTTTTCTGACCCCTTGATTCTTTGCAGTGGCTGTAAAGTTTTAGAGGTTGATCAGGCTGTTTATTACTTTTGAGGTCTGTGCAGCCTTTATGTGCCAAAGCTTGACCGGTGTAGTTCAGTGTGGCTCCTTTGACTTCAGTTAAGCAACACAGGTTTTCACCTACTGAAAATCTTTTCCTGCCTCTTTTTCTCTCTCTCTTCTGCCTTCTCCTCAGAATCTCTTTAAGGATCAAGGAGTCTGAGATTTTCAAGCCTGCTGATGGGCATTGGGTGATGAGCCCAGACCAACATTAATGGGAGCAAGACAGCAAAATGCCACCTGTTTTGCAGATTTCACCTCTGATATTTAGCAGGTGAATTGGACCAGTTCATTCAGTGCAGTGATAGGGACTGATCCAAAACCATCTTAAGCTAAGTCAACTTTGCATGTTTGAGCAAGTTCCATAACCATCATGATGAGCTCCTGCCAGTTTAATGACTTCTGCAGGTCTTTATGCAGTACCCACAGAACTGCCTGGCTTCTCACATACTACCTCTTCAGTATGAGTCTGACATGCTGGGTGCTATAGACCTGACTCAGTAGCTATCAAGCTTTTTATTCTCCTTCCCTTTTTAATGTTAAAAAAAAAAAATCATTTGATTGTAGCTCATGTTTCCACCTTTTATTTCACTCCTTGAAGTTAATACCACTATTGGAAGAGCACATTGCAGAGCTTGCTTTTCTCTTCTGGTGTTATTTTTATATACTACTTTTGATCTCAGGAAATCTTTTCATCCTTGCTCCACTGGTGTTTAGTAACATTTTAACTAAGGCTTCAGTGCATGTGATACCAATATATAGCCTTAGGCATATGATGTTCATGTGAATAGAGGGGAGTGGAATAAGTGAAGATGGAGAGGCCGCAGCTCATGGCAGAGATCAAGATTTGAGGTGGAGGTCATGTGTTTAATGGCACAGTCTGGAAACTGGACAGAATCATGGGCTGGTGAGGATAAAGAAGTAAAACTAGAGCATAAAGCCATCAGGTTTACAGAACTTCAGATGGATAGCAGGCAAATTACATTTATTTCCTGCTGCTCCCATAGACCTACTAGTTGAGGATTACCTCTGCTGGCTGAACAGACACTGTCAGAATGGATCCAGAGAGTCCTGTAATGGCTTGTGCTTCTGACTGCACCTGAGGTTACGGCTAAGGTGGTCTCCTGTTCCAGACAATACTACATAAATTCAGAATGAAGCAGCTTCTTTTCAAATCCTTAGTGTTTAAGCAGGCAATAGGAAGAAAGGAAATAAAGTGACAGACTCAGCTGTGACAAGGGGCCTCAGGAATACCTACTGTCCCTCTGGTACTTTTCTGGTAGAGAAAAACATCTGTTCCTCAACAGGCTCAGGATCTTTCAGACCTCTGCCCTTGTCTCTTCTCTGCTGGGCAATAGTAAGGTTAACCCTAGAGTGAGAGAAACATTCCTTTCAAGGGCCTTGGTCAGGTTTACTAAAGCAACTCAAACAAAGCAAAATAGATTACATTGCTCTTGGACTCTGAAAACAATGCATCGCTTCCTGGGGCACCTCCAAGCAGCACAACTGCTAGCAAGGTGGGCCTGCCAAACCCAGGCATAAAGTGTGCCACGTGTGGTGGGTGCAGTCTAGTTGGATGTGCACCAGGGAGAGGGACAAAGGACTATCTCTATTTCTCCTCCAGCAGCCTTGGGGCTGAGAAGCAATTCCTTGTACCTGGTGCTGGTGGGGGGACACAAAACGCTGTAGTGGCATGAGGCAGCCAGCTGGCTTGCTGAGGGGATGTTCATCTTGTCAAGCTTGCTCAGCCTTGAGCAGCAGGAAGAAACAGTGACACCATTTCCCAGAAGTTTAGTTGGCAATAGCAGTGATTGCAAATGCTTAGCAAAGTGCCTTTTGTCACATTTTGCTAACAAAGCAGGGGTCAGGTCCCTTCTGGCTGTTGGGATATAAATATCTTAATTAGATCTTTGAAAAAGAGAGAGGAAAGAAATCTAGAAGCCTGGTAGGTATTTTATTATTTCTTTTTTATTTTAGTATTAAAAGAATAACTCAAGTAGCACTGGCATTAGAATGCATAATCCACTTACCAGGGCAGAGAGGGCTTTGGAGCTGCACCACAAATGCATCATTTGATAACAATAATGAAAAAGACAGCAATCTATATCTGCAAATAGCATTACAGCAGACTTGGTTTGGGGACCAAAGGAAGCTGATGCTGAATTTATGAGGCAGACATCTCAAACATTTGAGACCAGTGATTTTTTTCCTCCTCCAGTTTTGTTTTATCCTCCCTTAATTTTTACTTCTTTAATAACCTGACCCTTTTTTTGTGTCAGCTCTTAGTCCTATAACCAAAATGACTTAGTCAGGAAAAGTCGGAGAGTGAAGTGGGTTTGCCTCGCCTCATGGGCTGAGTGGAACCAGCCAGCTCCTGCTCATTTGTCCTGCCCTGCAGGCCTTGCTCCCTCACTGCATCTCTTCACAGTGCATGTGCTCTGAGATGCACACACCACATGGATCCATGCCTGCAGTGCCTGCTGCTGAGCTGGGGCTGCAAGAGCTGCAGGGCCAGACAGGAGAGACCCCATCCAGCTAAGCACCAGATGGGATCCTCCCCAATAGAAATGTCCCACGTAATCTTTCTCCATCCAAGCTCACACTGTCCGTTACATGGTTCCTAAAAGAAGCCTCCTAAAGGAGGAGCAAACATGCTGGAGAAAATACGTGTCATCTGGCGAAAACAGACATGGATAAGAGAGTATAAGAAATGCTCTACTACTGATGCACAGCAGTCCTCTTGGCCAGTATCCCGTCCCCAGCTGTGGCAGTAGGAAATGCTGCTTAGGGAGTAGACACAAGCCCATCCACTTACATTCATGCAATTCCCTTGTGAGACAGTCTGCTGTCACAACCTCCTATGCCAGCAAGTTCCAAAAATTCCCTTCCCCTCTGTATAGATGCAGTTTCTTTTATTCTTTTATTCCTATTTTACACCAGCCCCCTTGGCTCCAGTGTTGCAGGGTTAGATGAGCTATGGTTCCACTTTAAGCTTGTCCTCCGCTTTACTGATTTTGCATGTGACTGTCTCTTACCCTTCATCCCAGTCCCAGACCAAAAACTCTCAGCTTTTTTAGTGCCCTTGAAAGTAGCTTCTCCATCACTGCCATAATTTTAATTGCTTTTTCTTTCCATTCTCTGCATCCAGCATGTCTTTCTTGGAGACAAAAGAGGGACAAGACCTCCACTCTAGTCAAAATGCAGGTACATCAAGATTTTCCCATTCATGCCCTTTACCAGCTCTCATGCTGAATAAAACTGGTGCCAGCAGTAATCTCTGGAGGATCTCCCATTAAGCCACATCAGGTAAATGGAGCAGTATGCAGCTTTACAAAACATGCTCATTATTTCCCAATACACTGTGTCACTGTGTTCACTCATGTGCTCTGTGACCTTAGTCTTGACTGTAGACTTTTATCAGCTTCTCAGGAGTGTAAATCATCCATTGGTTGGTAGTTCTAGCAGCCATTTGACACCCTAGCTGTTTTCAATGACAGGTTATGCACCTCAAGCAGTAGATCTGCGTGCATGCACCTCGGTTCCCACTCAGCCCTCTGGTGAATGCCATCTGGTCATAGGAACTTGATAACATCTTATTAATCACAGAGCTAGACAATTATCAGGCTTTCAGGCTCCTGGAATTTGCACACTTGTAAATTTTGCCCTCACTCTGTCTCCTGGCACATGCCAAGCAGCTGGAATTGCAGGTAACCTAATTTTCTGTGTGATTGTGTTCTCTGTTTCTCTACTGGTCCATTCTTAAGACACACCAAATGTTAGTCAAATCCACCTTGTAGGCCATGCCGGTCTGAACAAGGTGCGTTTTCCCAGCTCAGAGCTGACATACTCCGCTACAACCTTTCTCCTTTCCTCTGCCAGCAGGCAAGCTCCATTATGAAGAGGGACGGACAGTCTTTTCTGCACAGGTCCCTCTTCTCCTGAAATATTTCCCAGATCCTTCCCACCTACCTTTTCACACTATCACCTACCTCATCCACTATTCAGGGCTCTGAATCTCTCCCCTGGTTCCTCAGCCTCACACAAGTCAGGGGATTTTAGAGGAGGAAACTCCACTGGCACAGGAAGGCAGTGCAGCTTTCATGTTTAGTATCATCTAAAGCTGTTCTTTTTTATTTCTGGTCTGGTTTATTTTTTCTGGCTTATTGATGGAAAGCTTACTTGATTATTTTCTTTTGCTAAACTGAAACCAGGTTTTCCTGCTAAGCAGCTGCAGAGTCCCTTGCATGCAGGAGGGCAGCCTAGGTTCTACATGGTCTTGTAGAAAGCACAAGCTGACATAGCACTGACTGTGGAGCTACAGAGCTACAAGCTAGAAGTCATCAGAGAGGAAGAGGAGAGCTGGAGCAGCAAGCAGGAACAGCTAGACAAGTGCAAATCAGCTAGAGCAAGCAGAAGCATTTACTTGCCCAGGAAGACAATAAGCAAGTCCTAAGGTGTTGCTGATGAGAAAGAAGCTATGCTAAAAATATATATCCATATACAATGGAAAAGGAGTGATTGTTTCTCTACAGTACCTGTTTTTCTCTGTACTGTCTTTCTATTTTCTCCCTTTGATAAACTCAGGTTTGTTAATCCATGCTTTTAAAGGGGGAAAAGTCAGGCCATTGAGCACCAGACAGCTTAACTTTAACCCCTTCTGTGGTTCAGTCTCACATTCTTTTATCATGACCACTAAAATTTAAAACCTGCCATTGCTGCTGCAATTAAGTCCTGGTGAAAAGCTCCCATATGCTCTACATAAGACCCTCATCTGAAGTAAAGCTATGTGTTTCTGTTAAAGAAAGTGGAGAAATTATTTTTCTCATCCTCAGCTGCTGAAAATAACTCATTGCATTTTTGAAAATGCAGTGTGTGTGTTCTTTCTCCACCTGGGAGAAGGAATGATCGTACCACAGGAGAGGTCAGGTTTTTGCTCCAACTTGATGTCCTCAAAACTTGCACTTAAAAAAAAAAATATAAACCAAAGAAAACCTCATGTTCTCTCATCATCCTGTGACTCCAAGAGCTAGAACATTGGTTTACATCTTGTGGCAATGCTGAGCCAGATTATGAACTCCTCACCTGTCAGCCCAGAAACAGGCCATGGTAGGCAGTGATGACCACCTCATAGTTCAGTAAGGTTTAGGCCAGGAAAGTGTCATCCCTCTCACAAAAGCACAGGAAGGCATATTACTTGTGGCCAGCACATGCTCAGGCTTCACAGGAATATGGCTACTATCTTCATCCCGCTGCTGCTACGTCTTCCCTGGAGATCACCCTCCTTGCACTAGTTCCCAAAGTGCAGCGCACACAGCCACAGGATTTTTATGTCTTGGAGCGTATCTTTAGCTTTGCCATTGATTAAGGCTTGCTTCACTCGAAGCCTATCCAGAGACATTGGGGTGATGGCACTGAGGGCTCCTTCTGGCTGAGCTGGCTCAATGTCACATGCCGCCACCAGTTACCCTCTCAGGCTGCTTCGCTTGCTGCCATGAGGGCAGCAGGGCTGCCTGCGGCCATCAGCTGCATTTATTGCTCAGGTCTCTCAACAGCTCGAAGGAAATATATATCTGCCTCTCTGGCAGAGCTTAGTTAGGGGGAACACCAGGATTTTCTTTTTACCAGTAGGTAGAAAATAAATTGGCTGCTTATCTTTTTTAAATTTATGTATATTAAAATATGAGTCATTTTTCTTTATAAACTAAATGCATTCAAAACTGCTTGAAATCAAATTAGGTGAGTCTAGTTTTAAAAACTAGAGCTGCCATTTGAAGGTCAGAAGGAAAACCTGAACCAGTGGAAATCCTTAGCTGAGACCTGGGGAAGAGGGTGTTTTGAAAAGATGAAGTGAGTTTGGGAGAGCAGTCACTTCCAAAGGTGCAAAGAGAAGATTTTCCTCATTCTGGAGCACTTTTTTGGCTGTTCAGAGCTCAGAACTGGGAGGTAAAAGGAAGGGCAGAAAAGTTTAATTTTCCTTTTCTGATCTATGAATACAAACAACATGTAAAATGAGATTTATTGCTGTTAAAATCTTGAAGGTCAGTATGACCAGGAGCTAGATTCAAATCACTGGCTAAGGATCATATTACTTTTGTTTAATAAATCACTTAGTTTTAGATGTTGGGCATGTTTTGATAAACCTTCTGTTTTGCAGTATGCATATAGTACTTCTATGTAATTACAAAGGAAAAAAGAAGAAATTGGATACCTTTCTCCATACATCCAAAACCTTAGCTGAAATGCTATTTGGGGGCTAATTGAATCCCAGTTCTCTTCTAGAAGCTGTTTAACTGAGATCACAATAAAAAAACATTAACTAGGAAAAGCAAATGGGTCTTCATCAGCCTCCAGCATCATAAAGCAAGTAAAAATTATTAATCTGAATAAACATGCTAAACCTTATAACTGAGTGAAGAATAGCTGTGGGTCCTCAGTGTATCCTCAGCTCAGCCAAAAGATATGTTGGATTTCATCTGTAAATGAGAATCGGACTTTCTCTGAGGAGAAAAAAAACCTGGAAGCCCATACATAGCAAATTGTAAGAAACAATTTAAATTGAAGCTCCCTTCTTTTTGATTTAAATCATTATTAAAAATTATGGTTTAAATCATCATGAAAAATGAAAGGTTCAGCTATTAGTCAACACAGGTCTCCTGGGAGGGAAAAAAAAAGGTTTAATCCTGCTTCCCCATCCCCCTTTCTTTCATCTAACTCAATTTTCTTCTATTGATTATGTTTTTATCACAGATACTTGATTTCTTTGTCATAAGGAATGTGCCACCTACAATTAAAATCATGGTAAGCAGAAAAGAGATTGCCCAGAGCATATGGTAAAGATGTATACTAAGAAAATGCAGTTGAAGGTCATACTTTGTCTAGGTCTTTTAGGACCTGTGTCCATGTGAAGTCTCCCTCCCCCTTCACCTTGCTTTTCTGTTTGCTGTTTCGTAGTGCTCAGACCAAACCAGACCTGATATACCTGCCCAAGCCAACCATGACACTCATGGCAGAAGGTTTCACCTGCAGCCTCCTTCCTCCCAGTGTTACCCAGCAGGTCCCTGGTGTGGCAGGAGAGGATGACTGCTTCTCAACTCATGTCATCACTGCACACCCATATCTTTGTTTGAGTAGATGTTCCATTGGTTCCTTATGTGTTGGGGGCAAGCAAATTTGTTTTCTCCAGCAGCCACTTCAGCAGTCAAACTTGTCTCGATCCTTTCTGTCTGATTTTGGGCACCACAGCAGTCAGGCACAGAGAGTCAGCTTACAGCACAACACAATTAGCCTATCTGGGGTCCCAGGTCCAGCTGCATGGCACCAACAAAACTTGACTTTCTGTGGAAGTGGGGAGGCTGCCCCATGGCTGCAGAGGTGCTCCCATGCCCACAGGCTGTCAACATCTCTAGGCAAACCTAGAGGAATTTTTACCTCAGTGCAATATTGCTCCAGTCCACAAGAGGCCGTGGCAGAAAGCTCTTCCCCACTCCTGACGGTGATTTGTTCTAATACAGTGGTCTGAGAAGGTGCTCAAAAAAAACCCATTAAGCATGCTTCAGTCATCTGTGGTAATTCTTTTTAATAATTATGTCTGTCAGAAACTAAACAAGGAGGCAAACTCTTTAAGTTTTTACCAAACACCTTTTCCTTTAGTAACCACTAATTGTCCATTTGTTAGTTGTGTTTTGTCATGCAGTTTCCGTTGTTTTTCTTTTTTTGCTGAGGGTCCAGTATACTGGGTTTTTACTGCTTTTAAGGAACAAATAAGAAAACCCAAATGAGGAAACCCTGGTACATAGCAGGCATCTTTGTCACGCATGTGGAGTGTTGACACACCAAAGAGGCAACAGGGTGACTGGTGGGGAGATCTGCACAGATGACAGTGACAGACAAGCAACCCCAGCACGTTAAATGCTTGCAAAACAGCACTTGCTAATTTTCTTCATTTGTGTAAATAAACCGTAGTATTAATATACGGATTCACATTCGTTTAGTACTATAGTAATACTAATATAAAACTACCGATGTAGTATTGTTAAACTGATCAATAAACTGCAGATAACTGCTGCTTGTGAGTAAGCCTAGATGTCTGTAAAGACAGCCTCTCACAATGGGGTGTGTTAATGTTGTTGTATAGATTTGACATTTTCCTTTTCCTCCTTTTGTGCTTTCCTGCTCTCACTGACATTGCCATTTTGCAGTTAGCTTACTGTGCGGGCATCCCAAAGAACATGCAGTGGACTGAAAGTTAGTATTACCACTAGGTACTATTTCTTGGAGCACAGTGCTTTTTAAGGATGCTAAGGGGAAGGCGACATTCATAGGATCTTGGGTGCCAAGATGTTGGACTCAGTCCCCTACTGAGTCAGGCAATGCAGAGCAGATGTATATCACAGACAGGACAGCAGGCTGCCTATGCCACATACCCTCGGTGTGCCTCAAAAAGCTTCCTGGCACAGCCTAAAGGACATATGGGCTGGTTATACAGTCACAAGCCAGCGCCCTGGATCCAAGAGAAACAGTAGCTTCAGGTGATCCTAAAAGCAAATCACACCCCACTGTACAGAGCAAAGTGGAAGAACATCAGCATCTCTCCACAAATCTGTCCTGAAGGGAAAACCGTCTTCTGTACCTAGTCTAAAGATTGGTGTTAAGTCTGGTTGTGTTGCAAGGATGCACCAGAGGCATCCACAGTGATGTGAGGCTCATGTCATGTAAGTCCTGTCTTGAGTATGGTCAGCTCCAAGAGCAGTGTTGGGGACTGGCAACATTCTTCGCATCCTTCTTTTATAATAATATTAAAATAACACACAGTTTGGTGTGAATGTGTAAGTAAACCATGAAACGGTTCCTGTGCTAACAATTCAAGGTTTCTTGAATCTGATACAATGGCAGTTTTCTCCCTTGCTATACAAAGAGGATCTTGAAGAGAAGCAGTCCGTAAATGCAGCACACTAAAAGCCACTCACTCATGCCCACATTTGCCGGGGCTGCTTCCTGATGGGGTAAACCTGAAGTTCAGCTCCCTCAGTCCAGAAGTCAGAACACTTAATTTACTTCTCATCCGTGTAAGTATTTGGGCACATCATTCCCAGGACTACACATCACGGGAAATTAAACAGAGCTTTGAGTACCTCCTTCAAAGCATACTCGAGAGTACTTGTGCTTCATGCAAGGAAGCGTGAAGGATTCCCTGGGTGACAGGACAGGAATCGCAATTGACGTTATAAGGTCATTCTTCATCCGAAGGACCGCGTATTTTCACTTTCGTGCTCAAGTACTCAGCTGAGACGCTGCCCAAGTGAGGGCGAGTTCATCTCTTTTTACCATTGAACGAGTCGCAAAGCTCACACCCCGCTTTAGGGGAGGTTCAGCCTTTTCGCGAGGGGTGCGAGATAACAAAGCAACCGACCGCACAAAGGCAAAAAGACGCGGCGATGATGCGGCGGGGCGGCGGGGAGGTGGGGCAGCGGG
>NW_010310290.1:0-769 GCF_000700745.2 Antrostomus carolinensis | reverse complement strand
CACTACAAGACACAGTACCATACTGTTACCAGTCAAAAATAACAAACCAAAAGAAAGGAAGAAAAAAAAAAAGAAAGAAAGAAAAAACCCACAACAAACCAAAAGAAAGGAAGTGTTCAGTGTGAAGGAACTAGAGCTGACATTTTCTACAATGTGTCTCTGGCTCCCAGGTGCATGAACACCCTGCACACAAGTCAGTGTATTTTGGTCAGTCTTATCTGTGACGTTGATGCCAGCACCCCTTCCACACAAACAGCTCTTGTTTATCAGAGAAAGTACAGATGAGTGTAGAACTGTCATAAGCAGAAAACCTGGAAAGACCAATGTTAATGTATGTGTGTGTGTGTGTGTGTATACATATATATACAAAAAAATTGCATTTTTCTGCATAGAACCCAACATAGATAAGTCTGCAGCTTCATTCCCACAGAAGGTGACAGAAGCACTATACAATTTGGAAAGGAAAAGGAAAGATGTGACCCCAGCTGGGTGTCACAGTACCTGACACTAGTAACTAATGCTAAGTAAAGTACATATTAGCTCCAAAGAGCTCTTCTGCAAACCTCTGGTCAGCAGCAATTCCTGGACTCATGCAAGGAGGCCCTTTGGGCCCCAGTGCACTCCATATCAATGAAATAATGAATTAAATGTCTTTATGTCCCAAAGCATTCCAATAATTATTTCTAACACTGGAAGACTGAAAGACTCTACTTTCTAAGTCCTATGCGTTACAGTGTAAGAAACTTCAGAAAACCATTATTTCTTTAGA
>NW_010310289.1:29731-36503 GCF_000700745.2 Antrostomus carolinensis | reverse complement strand
CAGGTAGATGACATCAGTTTCTTTAGCCTTTAGCCAATGCCATAACCTCATCATAAAAGACCACCAGATTGGTCAAGCAAGATTTGCCCTTGGTGAAGCCATGCTCATTGTCACCAATCACCTTCTCATTCTCCACGTGCCTTACCATAGTTTCTAGGAGTATCTGCTCCATGATCTTGCCTGGCACTGAGGTGAGGCTGACCAGCCTGTAGTTCCCTGGGTCTTCCTTGTATCTCTTTTTAAAAATGGGGGTTATGTTCCCCTTTTTCCAGTCTGTGGGAACTTCACCAGACTGCCATGACTTCTCAAATATGATGCATAGTGGTTTTGCAACTTCATCTGTCAGTTCCCTCAGGACCCGCGGATGCATCCCATGGGGTCCCATGGATTTGTTCACCTTCAGATGCCTTAGGTGGTCCCAAACCTGATCTTCTCCTTCAGTGGGTGGCTTTGCATTCTCCTGGACCCTTCCTTGGCTTGCTAGGACTTGGGCAGGGTGGCACGAGCCCTTGCTGGTGAAGACTGAGGCAAAAGAATCACTGAGCACCTCAGAGTTCTCAATGTCCTAGGTGACCAAAACTCCCGTTGCTTTCCAGAGAGGGCCCACATTTTCCCTAGTTTTCCTTTTCTCCCAGACATACCTGTAGAAGCTTTTTTTGTTGCCCTTGACATCTCTGGCCAAATTTAATTCTTCCAAGGCCTTGGCTTTCCTAACCTGATCCCTGGCCACTTGGGCAATTTCACTGAATTCCTCCCAGGTTACCTGTCGTTCCTTCCACCCTCTATAAGCTCCTTTCTTGATTCTATGTTTGTTCAGAAGCTTTCTGTCCATCCATGCAGGACTCCTGCTGTTTTTGCCTGCCTTCCTCTTTGATGAGGTGCACTGGTCCTGAACTTGGAGGACAAGATCTTTGAGTATAAGCCAGCTGTCCGGAGCCCCTCTTCCCTCCAGGAATTCTTCCCACGGTACCTGACCAAGCAGGTCCCAAAAGCGGTCAAAGTCTGCTCTCCTAAAATCCAAGGTGGTGAGCTTACAGTGCACCTTTCTCACTGCCCTAAGGATCTCGAATTCCACCATTATCCATACACTTACCTCTGTGTTTGAGGATTGGGTTGACATCTTTTCCAGTTCTTGGTTCTTTTATGATGAAAGTTCAAATATATGTTTCTGAGAAAAAGAAATTAAAGAAAATACGTGAGAAAATGTCTGTTCCCTTGTACTCTGTACATGGGTACTTCAATCCATGTAGTATGGGATTTGCAAGGGACAAGATTGTGAAGCAAAGAGATATTCTAGGTATTTGTCACATTAGCACATTCTGTATGTTTTTATGCAGCACAAACCATCACCCTGGGCTCTGTTTCTACAGTAGAAAAGATGAATTTGATTCAGGAGCCACTTCATGAAATTCTTTAACCAGTTTTATGCTTCAGGTCAAACTACATAACAATTATGGTCTCAAAATTATGAGTTTATAGTCTCAATTATGATATAATGGCCTCATTATGCTATGAGAATTATCCAAGCTTCTTAAAAGTCAGCACAAAGTTTATGAAGGCTTGAAAAGTACGTTAGCCACAAAGCCAGAAATTGTACTGACAGATGTGGGTCTCCTCTTTTTACATGAAGAGGGAAACTGAGGTGCTGCAAAGTACTCTTGAAAGGCTGTACAGGGTATCCTTATTCATTGAGTGGACCGAGAAGTCCTTCACTGATGGAAAGGGATGAGCAAGTGTCCTGTGAAGGATTTAAACATATAAGAGTCACTATTGAAATGGAGTGAGTCTTGATAGGAAAATAGCAAGTACTACTGTAAATGTTTTCTTGTATATTTGTGTCTATGTATATAAGATCATTTTACTTTAGTTCCTTTAACTTCCCTGAGCTTCTTCATCTGTTATCTGTGTAGGCCAAACAAGAAGATCCCATTCCCTTCCTTCCTTCTGTGTCACTCTTCAAGAAAATTAATGCCATAGAGACAATATGGAGAGAATGATGTGCAGCATTGATCTGTTCTGCTTTACAGAAAAACCATGAGGATGATGATGGAACACAAACCACCCTTGATAAAACAAAAAGCATCTCATAATACTCTTCCTGAAACATTAATGCCTCTTTCTTTAAAACAGATCATAATCATTTCCCTGAGAAAACAGTTTTAAGCAATACATTGTCCAAAACTTCTAAGTTTTAAGGAGAAAAACTTCATGAGAAGCAACAGACAAACACTAATTCAAGCTCTATTGTGATATATTTTCCTTGCCATGGTGTTAGAACTATTCAAGAACCACAGCCCATTGTGTGCTAAGTAATATATTAATATGAGTTGCTATTTTCAAAAATTGCTAGTAATTTTAAACATCAGAACTGGGTTGTCCTAGAGAGATCTGACTTTCAGATCAGGAAGGTGCTCAGTAATATCAAAACAAATCTCACTGAAGGTGTCGCAAAGCTAGAAAATCTGAATTATGAGGTTATTCCAAAATCACTAATGGTTTTGAGAAATGTTACTCTTCATCCATTCTTGTAACCACTTTAAGCATGCCAGCCTTCACACCTTGACTTAGTATGCAGCTGTCTAGATCAAGGATCCTGTCTCTGTTGCTGTTTACAAGGTTCCAGTCAAACAATCAATGCCATGTAAGCCAATAAAGAAATAAACCTCCTGTATTATCTATCAAGAAAAAAAGGTTGAGTCTCAAACAGTGTAGCAACTGTTACACTAAGTTTTAGATTGTTTGTCTGTCTGACGTGACAGTCAATAAAATACCAAAAAATATTGCAGTTTCTGCATTTTTTCTGGCATTGCTTTTGGCCTGCTAAAACTTGAATCATTTTTATTCACTGCCCTGTCAATCAGTTCTTGAATGCTGAGAGATTTCTAACTTCTGCCTTGAAATGTGTCATGATGGATAGAAGATGACTTTAGACATTCAGACAAGAAATATAGAGGTGGAATCCTCTTCAACAGTGACATAAACCAAAGAAAAATGGGTTTGTACAGAAACAGGCCTATACTCTCCTATCCTTTAGTAGCTTGAGGCCAACAACCTTTGGCACCTTTGGCACTAACACTGTAACATTACTTGTTAAGGCTGCTCTTCCTCTCCAAGGAACTATATCATGGTATCAGCTGAGAGGGCAAGGATTTTGCAAGGTTTACTTTACCATTTAACAGAATTTTGGTTTTGTCACCTGAATATCCCCCCAAAAAATTAACTTTCTGTCAGCTAACTGGTCCACATGAGGCAACTCATGGTCATAGAGGCCACATGTATATGTTTCAGTTTAACAACACCAGGAAATGCTGCCACTCTGAAACTCAAAGTCACACTTTAAATTGTTGGAATAGTCCCTGGCACATTTTTTGCTTGGTACAGCTAACATATTCCCGAACAATTTCTGGACACAGTTCAGGAGTTAGTACCACAGAGAGACTGTGCATAATAAGAAATCTGAATGCACTCACTCTCTTTCAGAGGTAAAGAAATTTTAGTGGTTTGGATATTGACATTTCTGTATCAAATGGTTTCCTTGCCTGGGAATGTTTGTGGACACATCTGATTTATTAATATAGTTGTAGTCCTAGCTATTGAGTGACCTTGTTTTAGTTTGTAGTCCCAAATAAATAATGCCATTAAAATAACTTTACTAAGGTTAGAAAGGTACATGCTCTAAAAGTAGGAAATATTAGAAAGAAGAATGTCCATGTTGGCCCATTACAGCCAGCTCCTATATAGCCATTTGGAGAGAGTCTTTGGTTAACCACACAATACTGACTGTCCAGGAGATGGCCTTTCCTGGTGCACAGATAAGGAGAGGTGTTTGTTTAAAGTTTCTTCATCCAGTTTCAGCTATGAAGACCAGTATTTCCTTTAGAACTCTGTTCATACTCCTTGATTTGTCCCCAAACCAACCTATTTTCTTCTCATCTTTTTAAAGGTTCCATTATTGTGACTCATGATTTAAATAACAATATCCCCAAAGCCTTTAGAAATTCATCCAGAAGAAGACACCTTATATACAAATGCACTCTAAAGAGCTAAAATTAGAAGCACTTGGAGAAAGTTTCTCACGGTAAGATCCACTTAACAATATATTCTGATAAATAAATATCTAAAAATGCATCAAATGTATTTATTATGTGTCTGAAGACTTCTCTCTAATTTATATTAAGCTCACTCACATAGGTGAGGACTCTTCTGAATCTTTTCTTCTCTGTAAAAGAAAGATTTTCTCCATTTGACTCTAGCTGTACACTAGGAAATGTTTGGTTTTGGTCATATAAGACCAAAAACCTTTGGTCGTATCTTTATCCCATTGGCTTACTTACATGAATAAGACTTCTTCCTTTTAGATACTCTTCAGGATCAGTCCACCCAAAATGCTATATATTTTTCCTAAATTCTAAATCATACTAAATATTATCTTATTCTTCACACACAGCCTATTGCCTGTCTTCTTGCCTTTGCTATCTGCTCATTTTATGTCTTCTAGGACAAAACTACACTGAAAATATCCTACATGAATTTTAAAGAACTGAATTGTAAACTCACCTCTCAGTATTAGAAGGGCTTGTATGATGCAGTTTTAATAGTAAGACTGATATGGTGGCAGCACATGACAAATATAGTTGAGTACGTTACTTCAACATTTATTTTGTTGATGTCACTGAATACACACGATACACACAAAGGTGTAAAGATACATGTCATACTACCATCAAATGAATCAGAGCATTTAATGACACAGAAAATATAGAAAGTTATACTGTAGCTCATGGTTCATGTAATCAGGGTTATCCAGGCCATCAAAATTGAAGATTAAGCTTTTAAAATCACCATAAATGAGTCAGAAACCTTCAATTAGATGCACTAACTTCTTCAATAACATTTGAATGAAAAGTAAGTTTCATTTAATAGTGAAATAGGGGAAAGACTGTGACTAGTGTAATATAATATAATCGTGAAATATAGGAAAGATTATGACTAGTGTAGTCATTAACTGAGTGCATAGAGAGGGAAGGCTATGACAATAAGAAATAGTGTCTTACCTTCCTGCAGGGCTTTCCATCATATGATCTCAAAGTATCTTACAAAATAATAGCAGTGATACGTATCACTTCTGGGAGGGTTGCTGCTATTATAGCGGTACCTGATTATCTCATTCAGCGTTCAGAGCTTTCGTGACCTGACATACTGAACAACCTATTCACTGAATATTCCTAATAATCCCCTTGGCTCCCATGCCTGCTTTGTTCCTCTAAGGATACAGGTACCTTTTTTTTTTTTTCTTTTTCTCCCCCCCCCCACAAGCTCTTCTTGACAAAGTATAAGGCTATTTTTTAAGTAGAAGAAGGAGGAAAAAAGCTAAAATCCTCCCTTGACTATGTGTCCCTCAGAAACAGAACTGAACCAACAACAAGAATTAGCTATCATAAAACTTGAGATGGAATAAGAAGGAGAATCGCTGAGCAAAAATAAAGTGGTTTTGATTTAAGTACGCAACTCAGAGCACCCAAACAAGATGAATGATTCTGGAGTTTTAAGTCTGTATGGGGAAATTATATAGCTGCCTAGGTAAAACAACAACAACAACAACAACAACAACAACAACCAAGCAAACAAAAAAGTAATCTGCAACTCCAAAGTCATTCCATAGTCGAGGTTTTGTGTCAAAATATAACCCCAGAGTAAGCTACTCATTCCAACTTTGCATTGCAATTGTATAATTGTATAGTACAACACTTCAGCTTCCTAAGTGGTGTGGAGAGTATCCAGCCCCAAAAAGTAATTCAGACCATACCGTATGCTGGAGGCATCTGATATTGGTTCACATCCCCTTGTAGGACTGCAGATTTGCCCCAGAACTAAAATGTGTGTTGACATATACATTCAGAAGCAACCAAGTCTGTTGGAAGCTACCTAAGTTCAGTGATAATTCACATACATAATCCTATAATTTAGACATGTTCAAAGTTATAAAATACAGCCAGTTTGAAGCAAAGTTACAGCACCAGGTCTCAAGATCTAATGTCTGGACAATAATCTATTTTTTGCCTTACAGTGACAGAAGCTAATGTGACTGAGGATTTTTTTATTTTTTTTTAAAGCCCTGAATACTTACAGTAGATATTTGCATAAGTATCTTCTTCTAGCAGTAAAATATGTAGTTTTATATTTAGTATCTTACTTTTTCTAATTGGGCACCATACAATTTGATTTCACACAGGCCGACTATATAACTAAGCATTTCCCTTAGTATTTTTATCTTCATATTCTTACATTCTTGGTATTTCTGTATACTTGCACGTAGGCACACCTTAACACACAGCTTTGAAGATATAAATATGTCAGGCAGTGTTACCTGTTTGCTGATATTGCAAATAACTTACCAATACCAAATAATTTCAAGTGCAGTGCACTTGCCAGATGAGATCTAATTTTTATCTTAAATCAATGATGAATTAATTAACAAGATAGTAAGCAAAGGTTGCATCTAATATATCACTGATCTAGGTCTGTAAGAGAGCTACAGCTTTGACTTTGCAGTTCTCCATGACAAAATTCTAAGCAGGATGTGGGCAAATATGTTTTTTGGAGTTGCAACTCACAATCTGGTTTAAGTGTGAAAGGGTAATGGGAGGAGGCTTCATTGATTTCAGGTGTGAGTAGTGCTGGAATCCAGTTTGAATACCTCGATATTAGAGGGTGCCTATGTCTTAAACACATCTGTAAAGCTCCAGAATCCTTTAATATTACATTCATGCGC
>NW_010310289.1:0-29663 GCF_000700745.2 Antrostomus carolinensis | reverse complement strand
CAATTAGCTACATGACAAGGTAGCTGAGAGTCATTAACACAAGTTCTTGTTAAGGGGAAGGTTGGTACAAATGTCCTGAGATCCAAAACAGAAATAAGATGCTGAAGAAATCAATACATAGTATTTAATGCAAACCCTTCTAATTAACCCTGAAAAAATCAATTGGGATAGGATGGGAAAGGAAGACTCTCTTCTCAAGGGTTTTTCCTCCCATGGACGCCACTGCTGACATTAGAATAAAGCTTCTCCCCTTTTTTGTCTCTTCTTAATATTTTTTGGGGTCAGTTTTTTTGTTTTGGTTTGGTTTGTTTTGTTTTGGTTTCGGTTGTTTTTGTTTTGTAATTGTTATTTATTTTTTATTATGTGTCCTTGGGGAATTAAACTCATCTGTACCCTATTTTTATTTCTGTGCATGTGCTGGAGACAAGAGACCTCCTTTCCCCACCACCTTTGCCAAAACTAGGAGTTGGGTACTTGTCTCTCCCAAAGACTGTGAGAAGGCTGTAAATAATATTGACTAAAATCATAAGGTTACATAAAGTCAAACTCATACCTACAACATATTTTAATATAATCTAAAAAGTCAAGTCTTATTTTTAAAAAGGCAGAAATTCTTAGTTGCACTGAAGCAATGACAAGGAGAGTTTGGTAGGAACATCATTTTGCTGAGTAAGTAGAGAGGCCAAATCCCCTGCCAGTATTTGAAGAAACTACAGAATCTGTTGAGCTAAGAAAGTTCCTTAAAACCATCTCGCCTACTTTTGCACTGTAAAGGAGGAAGTCTACTACTTCTAGCACAGAACTATACTGTCTTATTTTTTTTATTATTTTTTTTTTCCCCCTGCAAGAGATAGTTAGTATGGGATATAGATTATGAAGACAGACACTTTTTTTTTTTTTTTCATATCCTTTCCCTGAAGGCCTATAAAAATTGTGAAATGAAGAAAATTCAATAGTTATTTCAAACTCCTCTGAGAGTTTTATTGATTATTAGGCCAAGGCAGAGGATTTCCCCTAAGAAAATGAAGGTTTTCCTTTGACTTTCGAAACCAACTCCCTAAGTGACTTCCATAAGTGACTTCTTTTTTGTTTCCTCCATTTTCTTAATTATAGCATAAACCCATTTGGAATGAGATAGATTGAGTCCTATGAGGCTTTTGTAGTATTTTTGTTGATCTAGAGTTGGGTGTAGAACTGCCACCTTCCATATTCCCCTGACCTCCCATCCAAGTATTTGCCATAACCTGAAGAACAGAACATTCCTTTGAATGAAAAACAAATTGGAAAACTGTGCCCTTGAAAGATGATCCCATCTCTCAGGATGTGACAAATGTCCAGATCTGGACAGTGATTGTGGGGAAGAAAGAGACTCACAAAGACCTACACTTTTTTTTCCCAGTTGGGTTTTTAGAAGGATCTGCCCTGCTGTTTGTTCTCTCCTCTTTCACATGCGGCCAAAGAGAACTGATTATTCCCAGCTCAGTGACAGTGCCCTTGGCAGAAGCCGAGCAAAGGCATTTTGCCAAAGGCAACTCAAAATTACTCTCCCAGGTTCCTAGCTCTGTAATGTCAGTACAGCTTCTAAATTTAGCAAACTCTATTCCTCCATTCCCACTTAAACTGATGGGTTTTGTCGTATCCATTAATTCCATGTTCTCCAAAAGCAGGAGACTGATGCTTGATGAGAAGCACCACTGGGGTTGGGGTAGTAGTTGAGGCTTTTCAAGCTTCCTACTCTCTTTCCATTTACTGTACACATTCTCTGGCGTAAAGATAACTAATTCATCTTCCACCATACTCATCCATATGGTTTGGGAATCATGACCTAATTCAATGTACTGCTGGGACAAACATATTAACTCTCAGTGACTTAGAGTAGTTTTGCTACAAAATATGCTTGTACCACCATGGAGAAAAAAAAAAAAAGTGTCAGGACATGGGAGATCAGCAATGCTACACGAACACAACTGCAAGAAATACATGGGGTGGGGTGTTGTCAAAACTGCTTTGGTAACATGTGGAAAGCAGCATTCAAAGAAATAAAATACTCTGCCAATGATGTGATCATGCTCAAGCAATACTGTCAAGAAACAGATGGATAAGGAAAGATCTATACAAAATGCAACATCTTGAAAATCTGAAAGCTCTGTGCAATGCAGTCTAGTTTTTCACCTCACTTTAGGCAATTAAGACATCTAAAATTTAGCTGTTACCTTAAAATCCCATTATTTGGAATATAATTGCAATACTGGTACCTCCAGAGGGTGACCTTTCTTATCTATCATAAACTCCTAATTTAGATAAATCATTATCTGAAGGTGCCTATACCTGTTACCTGAGACTAATGTGACCAGACTAGAATCTGATTTCTAACTTGAAGATTTATTTAAGCTGGGTAAGATTAATTTCACCCTAACAGCTCATTTCAATTGGTCATGTTTAGGCTTCTGCTTACTTTTGGTTTTTGTTTGTTTAATTGGTTGGTTGGGTTTTTGTTTTGTTTTGTTTTCTTATGTAAATATGTGCTGCAGATAGCTAGCAAACATGATACAGGATCTTCAGAAAACCTGCTGTCCACTGGAGCATAGCTATAGGCTGTGCAGGATGACAGCCATCATCCCAAATGGCACTAGACATCCTTGTGTGGTAACTTAATTGAGCTTCAAATATCACTGTGTTTGACAGGTTTTGCATTGTGGTCATCGTGTTTTCCAACACCAAGCAATGTACTTTGTTGCCAGAAAAAAAATGGTGAGTTTTTGCAGCTGTTTTTAGCTTGGTGTGAATTTGCAAGATAACAGGAAGTTAAGGCCAGGCTTCAAAGCATTGCTTTTATACATAGATAAGAATCTCTGCCCTGAACAATTTGGTAGAAATATGGAGGCAGATAAGCTGGACAAGTCTTTGGAGGTTAATGCTTTGCTCAGTTGAATTTATGTATGGAGCTTTGGTAGTTGCATTAGGTGGACTGGATAGTCCTCTTAAGGCCAGAAACTCATAGAGCTGGTGATGTGACATCTAAATTAAGCAGACAGAGTTTCCTCTTTCAGTTCTCAGGGGCAAAAGATACTCAGTTTAGTGTCAGTTTCGATATTAACCTCTCAAAGAAGAATAGAGATGACTTCATAGGTTATATTCCTGGCTCAGCTACAGATTCAGTTTCTGATTTAGCTTCTCTGTTCTTGTAATTGCCTGTGATGTGCATGTAGATAAAAATGCTTAACTGTTTTCAAGGTCTATTTCAAAGCTTAATTACTAGATATTTGTTAAGAGCTTTGAGATATTTATGAACATAAATGTATTCTCTTCTGTCCTGCTGCTTATTAAGGGTTATTATTTTCTTATAGCTGTTTAGCTTGTTTGGTTTGCAGAATGTTGAATAATATCCTCATAATGGCATTATAAAGGAAAGAAAGACTAGAGACATTCTTCTTCAGTGACACTTACAAAGAAAATGTAACTCATGCTGTTTGAGAAAAAAATCTTTCTTCATCAAAGGTAAAACCCACATTCTGCCTTGCGGCCAGGTCTTTCTGTGATAGCAAGGCATTTCACATCTGCTTTTGTCCCTCAGAAAGAGATTTACTTTTACATTCTCTGTCTTTCATGCCCTCTCTCTTTCTCTCCTTCTCCCCACCTCTTCCTTCTTCTCCCTCTCCCACACATATACACACATATAATTATGCAAATGCATGGTCTTAGGAAATAAATCCACAAACCAAATGAAAAATAAACTTGGATAAAGGTCCCCTTTTGAGTCTGTGACATGATTTTCCTGTCTGTCTCACCAAGGTACCTACAGGGTGGCTGAAAATATGGAGTTCCTGTTTTAGGTCTTAATGACCAGGCAGATCATGGTGGGTAAATGATGGGCTTGGTACTAAGTTAACTGTAATTACATTAGCGTGTTGTAGAAAAAGCAAGTTTTGACTTTTGTCATCAGCAAGGATCTAGAACCAGAGACAACCAGAGGCAAACAGGTAGAAAGATAACCTATAAAATGGATAGGTTCACAGGGTAAAAAAGTTCTGCTCTCTTGTCTACTTGGTTATCTACAGGCCAAACATACTAGAATACTTCAAGGCTTTCTCCCAGAAAAGCCCAAATCTTGGTGTTATTCCAGGTTTTGTTGAGTCCAAGTACCCTTTGCTTATTAATAATCCTTTTGAGTCAAATATAAAGCTGACTTTCCTTACTCCTGTAGGAAAAATTGTTGGGCTGTGGGTTGGGTTGTCACATCTACAGAAGAGAGGTTGATATCTCTTAAGAAAGATATTTAGGTGCACTTAAAAAAAAATAAAAAAAAATCCATTGTTGGATCAGTCTTTTGTGTGGAGCATGGCAAGTCTTTGGCATAATGGACGCATTAAGATCTGCAGCTTCATGAATATGAGTGCAACTTTGTTATATGAAGGAGCATGCCTTGACAGGCCCTGGACTTTTGCTACCCTGACTGTTGTCTAGACTAGTAAATCGAACATGTCAAAGAATATTTCCAGGCAATTCACTTGTCTGTACACTAAATTTTTGGTACAGTCCCTAACACATTTTTGACCTGAACCGACATGCATTCTCACAAAAAATTTCTGAGGATAGCACAGCACCTGCAGAAGACCTGAGCTGGTTCCAACATGCAGTCTCAATGCCATCACCTCTCTGATGCTGGGAAAGCTCAGTAGTGTAGATGCAGGTCCTCCCATGTCAATAGACCTCAGAAACATGGAGTGGTCTGGGATACATGCAATTTTTAACATAGATACGGTTTCACTGTTCCTGATTTGGAACTAGGCTATGCTCCTGGGAATAATTTTCATGTGAGTAAGGATATGTAAGGCAGAAGGGGTCTAATATCCACCTCTTCCCTTCCTTTATAAGGAATTGGGATGTTATCCTTAACCGGTGTAGGTTGGTGTGCCAGTGTGGTTAGGGAAGGTTGCACCAAATGAAGTGTCAGTATTTAAAGAGATTATAAATACTCATGGTGGTAAAAGGGTCAGACTCCAAAAAGAGGAGAAGGCTTTTCCAAACAGGATCACTGCTTCTACATGCTGGTTAACAAATGCTGGTGTGTTGGATGGCTAACAGCAAGAAATGTCCAGTGATATGTGACCATCAGTAAGAGAAACTGAACTTGAGAGGGATGGTGAGGTTTCTGGAGAGACACTCTTTGCTGAAACACTGTCAGTTCAACTGAAGCAAGACAGCCTGCTGCTGAACAAATGTGTAGTGTATAGCTTAAACATAGACATGGTCAGAACAAACCTATTGTCCATGCCCACCTGCCCCCTCCTCTTTCCTGTTTCAAACTTGACCTGCAGCTCAGCAGTGACATAAGCCAATAGATTCTTTCAAAATAGCTTCTGCAGTGTAGTGAACATCCAGTCTTCGACTCGGTTGTCTGCACTTATCACACTTCTCTGTCTAAGGCAGTGGAATGACACAGAATAGCTTCATTTCTGAAATCAGAAAACCTCAAATACATGGGTGAAGCCAAGATGCCTCCTATATCACACATCAGTAATAAAACATAACTATATTCTTTTATTATCTCTCCTGAGAGGATCTTGAAGGTAGCAGGCATAATAGCCCATAAGTAGATCTAAATTAAAAAAAAATAAAAAAAAAAAATCAAAGAACAAAAACAAAGACATTCCTTTTTTTCAAGGGCAGGAGACAAAATGATATACACTTCATTCCTTACTTCTGGAGGGCAATAAACTCAAAGTTGGCAGCTACAAGAAAATAAGCTTCCTTTATTTAGCAATTTTAGACTTCTTGAGCCATAATAAAGTGGCACTTTTGAGTCTTCTGTATGTTCTTTACTAACAATAAAACATTCCTCTAACCTTCCATAAGGCTGACACTGGGAATTCCTAAGCTCTCTAGACAGGCCAGTTTAAAAGAGATTTTTCTTCCTGTAATATCTTTGAAGTAATAAAATACACCTTTATCAATACTCTGTGTGACAACAGAGGACATCTATCTCGGGCTGTCTTTTATGTAGATGATTTTTACTGTTTACTGCACAGAATCCTTCTGACCTGGAGGCTGGTTCCAGCATGGATGGACAGTAGTCATGAACGCTGGCCAGACCTCTGGATTTCCTGACATTGCTCATATGATGATAAATATTAGTATGTTCTAATCAGTACTCAAATGTTCTTTGACTCCTATAGATCCTAAAGACTTTGATTAATTAAAATGTATCACAGACAGGGTATTTTTATTTCTAAATAATCATTTTATCTTTGGTTTGTGCCCAGTTTGTCTGGGCCTATCAGCATGAATACAATCCCCTTAGTGTTTAGTGTTCACACTTTGTTGAGCGAAGAATATATTGGAAACCAAATTCACAAGTCACTGAGGTGAATAAAGCTTAAAAGAGATCCAAGATAACACTTGGAATCATTTTTCCACAAAACTAGCTAAAGAGGGTACTGGCATAGTTTAAACAGAGGTCTTTGGAGCAACGGAAGACTTTCACCAAGATGTATTGTGTTAGAGCTTCATTACAGCAGTTTAGAATTGTATATAGGACACGTAAAGCCCTGATTCAGAATGGCCCATGTTGGTAGTTAAAGCTATGGTACGTTTCCATACGAATTATTGTTAACAACAGCAGCAACAATATTGTATAATGCTACAACCAAAATTGGTGGCTTCTAATATTATGACCTGAACATTTGCATTTTAATTGCAGAGACAACAAGTAAATCAGATTTGGTATGTAATTAAATATATTGTCTATGAGTAACAACACAGGTATAACAATGTCTTAATTTCATGCTATTATACCAGGGTAAATCTCATGGTCTCACTTTAAATCTTAATTCTTCCAAAGATTTCCTACAATAAATGGCCTGTGAATGGTTTATTTGGTTTTTGATGTTGTTGTTTATTTTATATAATTGTTCATACCATTAAAAAAAAAAAATACTTGAAATCAAGCATCTGAAGTTTTATTTGCTTTAACATTATAATTGTATTTTGCATGCCTTTCAGCTGATCTAATCCAGAACAATAATGTTGAACTATACAGGTGAAGAATAAACTGGACGA
This sequence comes from Antrostomus carolinensis, assembly GCF_000700745.2. Taxonomy (NCBI): domain Eukaryota; kingdom Metazoa; phylum Chordata; class Aves; order Caprimulgiformes; family Caprimulgidae; genus Antrostomus; species Antrostomus carolinensis. The sequence continues at coordinate 22,604 of NW_010310289.1, read as the reverse complement.
GCAGTAAAAGAAAAGATGCATACACATGTGCACTATGTAAAATATCTTTCCAGTCAGCCTCTTCCCACAGAATCTTCTCTGAAATTCCCTAATCTTCTCACTTACATATCTATATTTACTTTTAGTAGAAAGATATGTTTTCCCTATGTGAAGTAATATTTTTAAGGTTTGTCATTAATCTTAGAAGGAAGACACACTTTTAAAGCAATTTCTGACATGTCAACATCCCAATCTTTTAAAAGCAGGACACAACAGCTTTTCTACTTTCTAAGGATCAGCTTTTCTGCAGAGCCAAGGGCAATCAATATCAGTTTCTATACTGAGGAAAAAAATCATGCAGCACTCAGTAGCTGTGATGCTACTGATAATGTATGATGCCATATCCCTTCAAACACTTAAAACCTGAACAAACCATTCCTATTAAATTAGTTTAGGATCAACTGATGCATATGAAATATTTATTTTCTTCTGCTTCCAGCAGTAGTATTTGGGAAGTAAAACATGTATGTCTGTAGCAAATTAATTTAGACTTTCTGTGAAAGGTAAAGGTCCACTCATAAAGTAACAAATAAATAAATAAATAAATATTCAGGAAGCCACTCCCCTTTCTATGACTTTTTGTCTAAGTCAACTGACAAAATCATGCCCTAACACTAGGCAGTGAATCCCAATCTCATTTTTATGTTGTGAACTCCACAGAACTATACAAAATGGATAGATATGACTGTTGTCAAGAAGGCTTTTGGGAAGGTGAGTCAGTATGCATTGCAGAACTTAGTTCACTTTTACCTTTTACTGCCTTAATGTATTGAATGATATATCTATAGGTTGGATAGGTGGATGAATGGGTGGAAGGAATACTGAAATATCTAATAGAGCTGAATGTCTATTTGTGGTTGTATGTGAAGCACTCGGATATTCTCTTAATGATCAAGGATTGAATCATAGAACAACAGAATGATTTAAGGTGGAAGAGACCATTGAGGTTCATCTGGTCTTGTCCTCTGTTCAAAGCAATTATACATCTTGCGTGTAATGTATCTATCTATATATCCACATATACATAAAAACTTCCTCTTTGTCTTTTTCTGTTCCTCACGTGTGCACACTCAGGCACACAAACACAATGTTTCTAAATAAGACTGAGAAGTGAAACAGACTCCCAGAAACAAACAAACAAAAATTTATGGAAAATTAATAAAAGTATAATAATCCTTACCTTTAATGATTAAATATCTGGATTAGACAGCTTAGATTGTGTAGTTCTTCTGGGTGCACAGTAGGAAATATAATGTGTTCTGCAGAGATCACAATTAAGTAAAATCTTTCTGTTATATCCCTCTAAATGTATGTATATTTTAATATAAAAAGGTCACAGAGAGAAATGTGTGAGACTAATTAATTAATATGGGAATTTTTTGACAATCCCTGTGGCAATGAGGTTCAGAACAATTAATAACTGCAGAGACATGTATTTTAAATATGGTAATGAAGTAATAGAATAATTAATTTGGAAAAACATTAATTCACCATTTAAAATCTTGATATAAGAACTTCTAGATATTTTCAGAAAGAGATTCTGTTCTTGCAAGAGCTGTGGTCATGATGCAACTTTTACCAGATGATGGTCCCAGCCTCATATTGCCTAATCATTTGAACTAGATTACTGAAACAGACCCTTCTGGCTTTGAAATCTATTAATTCATTAATATTCTTCAACAGTGGGAGTCAGCAGCCATTCAGAATATGGAGTTTAATTTTAAATGTAAGATAAAGGCCCCTCCCCCCACCACATTATGCTCTGGTGATCTAATGTAATGGATTCATATTCAGTAATGAAGTTTTCTCCCATGACAGTGAACTATGAAGTTATTCCATGGACTTTTGAAAAATAGAACTTCAGCCTTACAAATTAGTGTGGCAGATTTGTCCCAGGTTTTATCCTTTATAGCTAATATTGTCTAAGAATTTAAGAAGCAAATTTTTGCTGCCAACTTTTAAAGTCAAACTCTCCATTCTAAGAAATGAAAAAAAAAAAAAATCTCAAACAACCCAAAAATGACTACTACAAAAAGCAAAATTAAAAGGTCCATATGCTGCTGCCCTCAGTTGCAGTAAGTAATAGTTTAGTTTGTTAATAATTCCTAATACATATCTGTGCTTGAATCTGAATTTACAAACTACCTTTACTGTGTGCAGCTCACTGCATGAGGGAAACACCATTGTCACCTTTTCATCAGGATTCATGCACATACCTATGTACAGTGCAGATGATTTAACCTTGCTATGCCCTCACATCACAGTGTAGTCCCTCTGTCCTTTCAGTAGCTGATTGAGATTTTTCTAAGAAGAGTCTAAAACTGCCCATTGAAAGGGTAATTGGGATTTTAGACTCTTAGAGCTCATGTTGCCTTACTTTGGGCAGAGCAATTCAAGCCATGATCATCCTGTCAGTGTTGATATGAAAAAGCACTGCTGGGTCAGGGTTAAAAGCAGGGGTTATATCTGTTTAGATGAACATTTCAGTGATTCACTTCAAGTGCTATACAATTTGCATCCAAACTATACATACTATTATGCAGAACAAACTGATTCTTTCTGGCTGACCTTTCACTTCTTCTCTGATTCTTTTCTCCACAGTAAATTGTTGGTAAGTCCTTTTCCCTGTCTTTAAAAGAATAGGAGATCAAATACAGAAGAAAGAGAGAGAAAGAGGAAAGATCAAGATAAAAATCCAATCCTATGGCAAGTAAGTCACTTGAGGTACATGCACTTCAGGTGTCATCTATTTCCATTTTACAATGGAGAAACTGTAACCTGGAAGAGTGTTTAAAAAAGTCATGATAATCCAATAGTAAGACCAGGAAGAGCCACAGAGGAATTATCTCTTACCTGGAGAAGACATTTATTCCAGTACAAAATCACAACAGACTGATTTAGCTTCATTTTGCATGGAATATGAAGTGGTAAAAATAATTATGTAGCACCAAGTAATAGTGCCTTGAAGTAGCCTGAATTCACAGGAGGTTGTTACACTGAGAGATGGAAATGCCAGTGAAGTCATAATTACAGTTATGGAAAGGAATGCATTATAATTAGCAAACTTATGCGTGGCCTTCACAGCTCTACCTCTATTTCTGGAACTATACATGTTTTTTTTAAGCAATCATATAGCTCATTAGCTACACATGCATGAGCAATTTGCATCCTCGATGTGTATCAACTAGATTTCCTTATTTATGTCCACAATGTCTTTGGACTTCCCCCTTCATTTATTCAGCAAATTTTGTATCTTTTAGACAAGACATAATGAATCTTAGGGCCTGGGATTTGATTGATCCCAATGTAGAGGTAATATGTTATCTTGTTGCAGCAATATCTGACAGGCATTTATTATGGATTTTGAAAGGATAAGGAGTCTCACAAAACAGCTACAAAAGTCTGTGAAATCCCTAAAGGTCATAGCCTGAGAGGAAGTTTAAAACAGAAAAAGTCATTCTACTATTAAAAAATAACGATCTGTTGCAGAACAGAAAAGATCACATATGGTCTGATCCAAAGACCACTAGATGGGCTGGGAGTCAGATAGGTATGATTTGCATTAACAACATAAGGAATCATAGAATCATAGAATGTATTGGGTTGGGAGGGACCTTCACAGGTCATCTAGTCCAGCCCCCTGCAGTGAGCAGGGACATCTTTACTAGAGCAGGTTGCTCAGGGTCCCATCAAGCCTGGCCTTGCAGAAGGCAGGAAGGCAGCGGAGGGATTCAATTATTATGCTTAATTGGTTAGGGAATATCAGAAAGTGTTGTATTATATTGTATCTGGGATATTTTTAAATAAATATTAAGAAAAATATATTCAGATGAGAATCAAGAAGGTAAGGAGAGGAACATATCTGGTGAATTGGAAGACAGTGACAGTTATTTGTGTAAGATGCTAGGGGCTATTAGCCTGAGTGACCTGTTAGCTTTCCATTTCAGATGGTTAGATTTTGCTTAATGAAAGTGTTAATGTACTTATCAATTAGTTATGACATTTATTTTACTCCTTCCCCTAAGACGTGTAGTTTTAATGTCTTCTTTAATAATGAATAAAAAGTAAGTAAAAACAAACACTTGGTGTATAGAAATATATAAGTAAATGCTGTATCACCTGTATAGGAACTGAGCAAATTTGGATTGCTGAAATTTAGCCTGAATACTGTTTTTGTTATGCATTTCTATTTTCTGAATAGATAGCTGCATTTCAGTTATAACTGAAATTATTATTAGATAATCATGTTTTTTATGCCAATTGTTCACTGTAAGTTTGAAGATAATAAGCTTTGAACTATAAGTTAACTAGTATTTTGAGTCACTGAGAAATTTTCAAACACTTTGAAAGATTTTATAAACTATATTTAAGGATTTCAAAGCCACTTTAAAGATGCAGATGCAACAAACCCATTCATTTACTTATAGCAACAGTTTCAGATCTTCTCAGCAGCATTAAGATCTCAGTATATATTCAAAACATGCTTTTAAATAAAACAGCACTTCATAGACTGAAATGTGTATTAATTAAATCACAGCCTTGTTCCTGTTCTACATAACTCATAATTTTTCTTCTCTCTTCTTGTGCCTGAAATAAGTAAGGTGTCAAAAGCTTTTTAATACTGATATTAAGGCTAAAATAGCTTACTTTGTACTGGAACAGGTGAGGAGTTCTTATACCCCCTACTCTGTCAATGTAGTCTATGAGTGGTAACCTCCACCTGAGCTGTGACAACATGTTTAGGTTACAGCTGGACAGAATCTAATATCATCTGCTATCATGGCTTCACCTCCAGTAATATTCTAATCTGTATTTTTACCAATTAGGGAATTGAATTGGTTTGAAAGTCTATAGAATTCTTGCTCCAGTGCCCAGATTTCTGAACATATTAGCTATTTGAAGTGTGTTCTTCTGAAAATATTTTAATTTCTTTGTTAAAATGTTTTACTGGGCATACCACAGAATATCATAAAGAACTTAAAAATTTCTTCTATAAACTTTGCCACATTAAGCAAAGGACATTTTGAATACAATAAGAACTTAACTGATGCACAGTCAGCCTTGCCAACCTGGTTCATTCATGTAACATACAAATCGTCCAAAGAAAGTGTAAAGGAACATCTGTATAGGCTAACAAAAAGTAGCACATAGTGCTTAGGTCTTAAATATTGATACCACTTTTGTAGACTTTTTCCCTCCTCCACAAGTACATCCTTTGAAAATTAGTAACACTATTCAATGACTGAGATGTAGTTCAACCCAAAAACCCCCGACTAGAGCAGCAGGTGACAATTGTATAAACCTACACTAGACTCATCAGTAACTGTAAAAAAGGAATAGACAAACAAGTGCTGGGGCAACGGCTTTGTCCATTAACTAACAGAAGAAGTCACACTAGCCAGTTATTGAATTTTATTATTATAAAAGGGCTTATTCTCTGCAGTGAGAGAATGCTTTGAATGGTCAGAAACCTGTGGAGGAAAATGTTTATATTGGGTTACTGAGCTGGCCACTGTGCTGTTAAATCGTTTAATGTATTAAGTTCTACTTTTTAAGTAGGTGAGATAAAGTCCCACAGGGTGTGAAACAGCAGCACTTCAATTTTAATAGTGTCTGTCACCCAGCCCAGCTTGCTACCCATTCTTCACAGCTGGAACACAGCTGGTCCAGAAGCAGATGCTTGGTGGATTATTCTTAGGCTGATATAACAGCAACTGTCACATTCACATGTCAAGGTACATTCTGATATTTCTGTCAAACATGTTCTAATTCAACATAATGCTGGGAAAATATGAAAGATGAGAGCATAGAGACTAAGCTAGACTTTTGCATGGTTGGTCTCTAATGTTTCAGGAAAAAGATGAGGTCATCTCAATAATGCTCTTACTGTGTACATCACCAGCTCCCTAAGCAGTGGGACTTTACTTTAAACTGTGATTTCAACTGATTCATATAAGTTGCTTGAAGCCAATTAGCACAACGTAATCACAGTAGTGGTGGTAGTACTCTACCTCCAGCAATGTGTGCTGACAGCTTGCTAAAGGGTACAGGAAGGAAGAAAACTTTGGTTTAAATTCGGGTCAAATTCTTGCCATCTAGCACCTTGGGCTATGCTTCTGCAGCGTGCAGTGCTGAGGTAAGCATTTGTCTGCTTTGATGTCTGTGTTGCACAGGCGTTCACAGAAAGAGGAGTTGTTAAAAAAGAAAAAAAGAAAAGTAATAATTTGTTAGGATCTTTACACAGGGTAAAGCTCTCAGAGCTAATCAAATCCCTCAGACAGGCTGTTTAGCTGCTCTCTGGTTGATGAAGTGAGTTTCTATTGCAAGGATGATATATTCAGCTGGATTGTGTGATACTCCTCAATTCACTAATTTTCTCAGTTCTTACATCCAGCTGGTCCATAGTCCTGTGTGACTACTCCAGCACACATGTGATCCATCACTATATATAACCTTATGGTATATATAAAATTACTCCTAACTACCTTAGTCATGTACAAAACAGTATTTTATGTAGCCATTCCTGCATCTGCAGAAACAGTTTCTGCTGCTAACATAGAAATGTCTTATTTTAGTACACTTTGGACAATCTGCATTGAGAAAACATTGTATGGGACTGTTCATTCCTATTTTGATGATTGTGAACCAATGACCAAACCTTATATTGTCTCCCCCATCTCTTATTTCATTTAGTAACAGTTGCATCATGCTGACTTGTGTATGAACAACTACAATGATCCAATGACACCGAGACTCAAACATCCAAACAAAATACAGTGACTTCATCCCGCCATCAAGATGAACTATTGTTTGCTCCAGCTATCCTTTTTCCTTCAATATTTACCTCATGTTAAATGTTCTGCTGTGGAACTCATTCCTTCTGTTGCCCAAATCTTCTTCCACCTACCTGTGAACCTCCAAGAAGATACTTTGAATATAGCTCTTATTTGTAAAATTATACTTCTGTTCTAGAGCTTCACTTATGCTCTTTTAGCAATCTGTGCTAGTTAAAAAATGCAGTCCCTATAGTGTAGGCAGACAATTAACCCTGGTATCCCTAGAAACATATGGTTAGTGTTCCACTGCAGGAACCAAGAATAACTTAATTAGAAGTTCAGCCTAGGAAGTGGCTGCCTAATGATAATAATGTTGGATCTTCTCTATGGTATTTCATACAAAGTCTCTCCTAAAATAGTTTACAGAGTTAAAATATATCTATATATCCCAGAGGAAAAGAGAAATTAATAGGTTTAAGTAATGATGAAAAGACATAGTGAAATGAGGTTTAAAAATAGATGAACAAGCTGATGTGGAAATATGTGAAGAATATTTTCAGATGGCAATGACTGGAGAAGAAGGAGATTATGAAAATATTTTTTTACTTCCTACTTGTAGAGCCCAAACTTAGGAAATTGTGCATGAAATTTCTGCAAATATTTGTTCCAATTCCTAATAAATTAATTTGGTTATATTTGTCTCCTTCAGTATGAATTTTCTGTGAGTTTGAATGCTCTCCATGTATATGTGTCTAGAAATGTTCTTGAAAAATGCTTTTAGCGTTATCAAATGTTAAAGACTTGTCTAGAAAGACACATACTCATCCAAATCAAGAGCCGTACCAGAATATTATAAGCTGAGTATCTATTCATCTTACTTTTCATATAATGGAACAGTAAAGGTAAATCTGGAGGATGATAAAGGTTTTAATAAGGCTAAATATCCCTTTAAAGGTGACAAAATCTTTTACTATATAAGGAGGTTGGAAGTTTACTATATAGGTACTTGGCCAATCTGCATAAAAGTGGTCAAAAATTTTCCCCAACAAATAATCCTTCTCCCTGCATTATATGACTAATTTAAATAACCTCTCAAAGCTTAGACATTACACATTATAGATATAACCACTGATAACAAAAGAACACCTTCAAAGTGCTGTGCAAATTATTTGTAGAAAATGTAAACAAAAGTTTTAAAAAAAGGAACCTCTGAATCCAAGGACTCTGATTCTCATTGGAGATGTTGGATGTTGTGTCAGTATTTTGTGTTGAATAGCATGTTAGCTATAATCAATAATATAATGCTTATTAATATACCTTCAAATAAATATTATCTGTCCTGAGTGTAAATTAAATCATATATGTCATTAATACAAGTAAGATGTCTCACTATCTGTTTACTGATATTCTGGCAACAGGAAAGGATGGTAAACATATTGAATGTATTGAGAGGAGAGAAGGACTATGAGATGTGATGCAAACCCTGAGCACTTATGCCATCCTTTTCTCTCTGCAGTAATGTCTGCCTGAATTCTGTACAAAAAAGGTGAGGAACTGTGACAATAAACCTGAAGCACTAACCTCAGTGTTAGTTCACCTTATATAAAATATTGAACATAGTGCTGTTTGTCATACTCATCAAGAAACTCGGATGCCCTCATGCTGAAGAGAGGAACTGTTATTGTTAGTCTGGTCATAAACCATCAAATTCTTTATGGAATTTGGACAGTCAGTCACCTAATCAGCAATTTGGTATGCTACTTCAATTTTTGATCTTCCAATTAAATGTTGTCTGTTTCACTCTGTCAACACTTGAAAAAGCACTTAGGACACCCTGACATTTACCTGCACAAAGAGGAAGACAGAATATCCTGATCTATGGTGCAGATCTGCAGTTATCTAATTTCCTAGGGAGACTATTTTTAGCTATTACCATCGAAAAATTATGAACCAACCACTCAGTAGCTATGATTTTGACGTACACATTTGCTTTTTAACTTAAATAGCCCTTTTTCTTTGGGTTATTTAGGTGGTGGTCTGGCATAAATCTAGGCTCTTCTCTATACAAGGTTGAAAAAGTTCAGCTTGAAACTGAGATGTTTTACTCAACATTTGTTTTCAGGAATTTTGTGGTATTGAGGGTGCTGTTGAGAGATACGAATTTCATCAGTTGCAATTTTACAAGGGATATTAAATATTACTGTAATCCACTATGATTTCATTTTGAGGCTTACGGTATAAAAGTCCTAAGACTATATCCTTAGGGTTAATGATGCAAATTATTTGCTTTGAGATCAATACCAGGTAGTTTAATTCATGAGAACACCTTGCACCAAGTGACTTTTCTGAAGACAAGTTTATGTTCTGTTATCACTTAGGAATTTTTCTGAGTACAAGAGATCATTTGGCCAGTGCAGCTCAGTACCTGTTTAAGACACCTTCAAGGAAGGCTCCAAATGAGTCAAGGAAAAGGGAATTACTGCTTCATTGTTAAACGTTCAGTTCACTATTATCTTGTAAGAGGCATTTAGAATCAGTAATGCCTACCTTAAAAATCTAGTCTAAAAACCTGTGTTTGACATTCAGGAAAAGAGGATAAGAGTGAGGCAACCTGTGTATCCTGGCAGCTTCCAGAAATCTGCTGTACAGAGAGTAAAACCCCTGACCCTGGGGTTTTACCTGTTGATTTTTTGTTTAATAGAACTTTTCTCTATTAATTTGCCTAATTGCAGTAGAAGCTATGCTGTCTCCCAAATGAATAGAATAAAAATGAAGTTTTCAACTTGTCTCAACAAGTTAAGCGATAGCTATTACAAATAAATAAATAAAAAAAAAAATAAAAAAAAAATAAAAAAAAAATCCAACAAAACATTATAAGCACAAAGAATTGCAAAACACTTGCAACAAGGGAGGAGTATTTTGAAGGAAAATGGTTTCAGGAACTGCAAAAGATGCAGCCGATGTGCTGTTGTCAGGTGTGTTGTCTTCTTTTATTGTATAGGCTCTGGCATCATGCATCACTATACCAGTTACTTAACAGATGTCACTTCCCCTTGCAAAGAAAGGGATAATATTGTTCATTATGGAAGTTATAATCCAACATCTGTTTCTGGACCACAGAAAAGATTGAGAACAACTCAGACACCGAAAGAATTCCTAAACCACATTATATATTTTCATTTGTTTGTTTTGATAGAAATATATTTTTAAATAAAAAATATTGTTTTTCGTGAGGTTGAAAATATATAAAAAGGAAAATATTTTCAAGTGGGTTTACTTATCTCAGTACAAAAGTTTTTGTGAAGATACTTATTCTGGAATTCAGCTGCCTTATTTTATGATCTCAAAACAGGCTTGCTCTGAAATAGTTACCAGCATGGACCAAATGATCTGTTATTTCTTCTTTAGTGTAATTTAAATTTTAAATTTTTAAATTTAGCATCTGCCTAATGCATTAATTATGATATTTTACCATTAAAATAGAGCCTAAATATAACAGATGAGATCAGGCACTTGTATAAGCATATTGAGAGAGTCCATATGAGAAGAAGAAGTATTGCTTAAAAGGAGAAAACATGGACAGTACTACAACTAGAAAGTAGTAGGAAAAAAAAAATAAATCAAACCTTATTGTCTACAATAAGCTAACATACCTAGGAAAAAAAACCTTTCCTACCTTTTTTTTAGGTGTCCTCATGTGGCTGTCTAAATGTACTTTGGATGTTTAAGCTACCAAAGGTCACAGAAGACTTGTGCAGCATAATTCCTGTTGCCATTTAACCCATGGCCAAAAATAAGTCCCTATTTTAAGGTGGGTTGCATCTCCCTCCCTAGATTGTACTGCATGCATTAACTCCTATTGACTTCAATAGGAGTTCAGAATATAATTGAATCCAGGCACTAATTAAGGTGTCTTAATCTGAAGCCTGAATCCCACAATAGGAGCTCAATTCATTCATCTATATATCAAGTGCTTTGAGATAGCGCAGTTCACCTTTGCCTTCTGTCTAGCTGAGGATCCAAAGACACATAAGTCTCATATCAAATCTGTGAGTCTGCTGTGGGTGTCTCAAACATCCTTGTGTATATCAGAAACCATTAGATGATCAAGCAGCTGTTCTGAGCCCTAAATGTCCTTACATCATAGTGGAGAACATCTTAGAGAAGTTGGTTCATGCATTTCTCCTTGATAAGATGTCACACAGTATCAAAACAGTGGGAAATGCAGGGGCTACGGTGCCAGAACAGGTTTATGTCAGAAGACTTATGCATGGTATCACTTTCTGAAGTCACTATACTTCCTCCTATCCCTTTAACATTAAAACAATACAATAGAAAAAGAGACTAAGAAAGTCTGGCAGTAGGTGATAAAGAAGGCCCATGCAGCTTGCTTGGAAGTGTGTTCACATAGATCTTCCAATGACTGGAACATGAAAAGGTCATATAATTCACATGGTGACTCCGTTTGCATTATCTGTAGGGTGTCAGACCAGGTTGTAAATAAGCTAAACAATGCAACTTTCCAGGCTTTGCAAAAACCTCCTCCTTCATATCTATTGTAACGGTTTCTATTCCACTGCTTTCCTTCCCCACTCCTTCCCAGGATTTGTTCTAACTAATAAATATTATGTAGTCATAGCAATGTTTGCAATTTAAAAATTTAACAGATTTGAGCCCCAGCTGCACTATCCTCACAAGCCAGACCAGCTTCGGGTAACAAGATTTATTTTCCTTGTGTGCTGCCAAGTCAACCTGAAGACAATGTTAATAGAAAAGGTCACAGACTGATAAGCTGACATGTCTCTAATTCTTCAGGACAAATCCGTGGATGGCGAATTGAAATGCTACTCTGTAGCTCCTCAGGGACAGAGGCATTAAAGTTAAATGTTACAGATGTGAAGGAATGGCAGCAAGCATGTTTGGTTTGCAAAAGAGCTTGTGCCTGTGGTGGTAGAATTTATTTCCTGGGCTAAAGCGTATTTTAAGAACACACCTAACGACCTTCACACAGAATAGATCTATCTGACAGGGTGTGATTGTTGGTGTGGTACGAAGGGCATGGTTCACAGGTAGAATGAGTCATTTCAAAAGAACTAATTTCTCTGTTTATACTAACCTATGCTTTGCAATTCTTGGAGGACAGGGAGTGAAAGTAAACAGGAAGTTATTCTGTTGCTCTCAGGATAATGTTTTAAGGCTTCAGACTTTTCATCTGGAGACAGGTTGCTTATTTAATGTTCCAAAATTCACCAATTTGACTGAAGAGTTTCCTTTTGCCCTCAGTGATGACACTTACCCTAGTAAATTGAACTGAGACATGGAAGTGCCCAGGATCAGAACACAATCATCTTTATTGTTAAATGGTTGTAAGAGCCCTTGGTGTAACCCACACTCTCCTAAACAATTTGTGGATACAGCTTGCAGTTTACGACAAGCCAGTGACCATTCCCAATAAGCATTTTAGACTTGTCTGGAGAGTAAGAGAGGTTACAGGATGGAAGTAGAGAGTGCTGTTCCAGCTAGTCTCAACAAGAGAGAAGTCTTGGGCTTTAGTTTAATTTACTAGTACAGGCACGGATAGTGGCATATGGAGCACTCCTTCCTCTTTCTTCAGCTTGCTTATGTGTAATGAAGAGTTTGCAGCTAAAGTTTGTAGAAACAGCTAAAGAAACAACCTATGTTTGGTCTTTCTCCAGGCTAATGGAGAACAAAAGAAAAGGCAGACTTTTCTTCTTATTCCTTGAAGTTCCTGTGGAGATGAACCAAAATCTGCTACCTTCATTCTTTTGGTGTTGTCTTATGCTTCAAGTGAAATCCTGGTGGCGTGAGTGCAGTATATCCTTAGAGAATGTAAAAATTCAACATAAGAAAAAACAGCCCTATCTTTTTGACCATCGATTGAACAGGTTAAAGAAATGTGAGAAATTATTACCAGAATGGCATGACTAATTAATGTGAATATGGAGGCTGCTAATGGTACTTTCTTTATTGTGACTCAGGGGAGACTTACAAGATGAATTTGTCTTCTTTTTCTTTTCCCATTTTTTTTCTCCTGATCTCAGTTTGAAAGACTGACACATTATAAACAGAGGATAATGAAATGGTTCTGCATTAATTATTTCTGTTATATTCATGCTAAGACATCCAAGCAAAGATCAAGGTCCCACTGTGCTCCACGCTGTATGAACACATTGTAAAAGACAGACACTGCTATGAAGAATTTACAGTAGTAGAATGCCCATGTGAAAAGAGAAATACATGTTAATATCTCATTTCCAGTATGAGCTTCCATAGGGATAATCTATCATGTTATATTTCTAGACATTTTGGGAATTTGCACTCATCTTTATAAATACCAGCAGATTGTTCAAATATTTGAGGACAACTGATACCATAGCACCTCTGAACCATTATGAATTAAGCTCAGCAATTTGATTCAAGGGAATATTCATTGCTGTCAACTTGTTTTCTGGCTTTTCTTGGTTATTGCAGTGGCTGTTTACAATTTCCTTGTACACAGGACTTTTAAAGGGTGGACAAGAGGAGTGCCACTTGACTGTGAAATAGGGATGTTTTAGGCAGAACTGTTTTTCTTCATTCCAGGCATGTTATAACAGATTAACTAAGCAAGAGGGTTTAATTTATGGGAAGCAACTCATACCCAGCTGGATGGCACAGGCTGTGATGCTGCCATACTTTTGCAGATGATTTAAAATTAGCATTAGATAAAAGCAAACAAACTAAAATACAAAATACAGAGAGTAAAACCATCTAAAATGAATTATTCACCTCAAATGAGTGGAGGAGGTATCTAGCTTTACATCATTTGTTTTTCATATTATTTATTTGTCGCCATCTCTTGGATGTCTGTTTTCTGTTTTCCATGAATCTTGATAGCTGCTATCTAGCCAAAGGCTTCTTTAAAATCTGAGAAATACTCATGCTGTGGAGAACAGCATTCCAGTATTTACAGTGAAAACATCAAAGCCCCAAACAAGAAAATGAAAAGACCATACAATCTAACAGTCATTTCAGAAGAAATTTTATAACTATCTGTCTACATGATAAAATATTTAGATGAAATTATATTTGGTTGTAGACACATAGACTAAACAAATGGGACTACTATGAATTTACAGGAGTATATCAGACCAAAATCTCACCCTGAGCTTTCTATTGCAAGGGCAAGTTAAAAAAAAAAAGAATGTAAAACTTATACTGTGATATACATAGAACCTTCTATAATTACTTTTTCTGCATCTTTATACCTGATATGTGGTAGCTGTTAAACAGAGTAGTCAGATTTTCAAATGATAATAATACCCAAAGGCATTGCTTGCATGTAATTCTTTGATTTTCAAATTAAATATCTGAAAATCGTAGCACACTTATCAGACCACTACCTGCTATGTTATCATAGGACCTTGGTATCATATTTACCAGGATCTTTTATGTATGCATGTTGGTAAAGCATCACGAGCTCCTGCATTTGACATTATAATGCACCTTTAACTTCAAGAGATACCTATATGCACACAATGAAAACTTGACTGTTAATATTCACTCTATTTTCTTCATTGTTTCTCAGTTTGTGTCGATAACTGACAGGAAAGGTAGAAACCTGTTGAGAGCAGCTACTGCTCTAATTAAAAAAAAAAATAAAAATAAAAATGGTGTGGTCATCAGCTGAAGCAATGACTCAGTACCCATTGCTGTACTAGTGTTAGTAATTTCCTGTAGTCATTTATTAATTACACTTGCCAGGTTTTATCAAGAGGGCATTCAATTTTACTTTATAACCAGAAAAACAGGAAGAATTTCAGTGAGTTAGAAAAAGTTTAATTTGGTATATGTCAGTGTATATGTGTATGAAAGAAAACAGGGTTTGGTCCTTTCTGAAATCTTGCTATAATTGCAGTCTATCATAGTTTTAAACTGTAAAGAATAAAAGCCATTAGTACTGTGTAGCCAAAACAGCACAGACAGCAAAACATATCTCTACGGAAAAAACCCTGTAAACCGCTGACTCTCTGACCTATATTCATTCAACTGCATGCTTTACAGCTGAATTGTATGCTAGCTTGCTAATTTACATCTAACAGTGCTTAATTCTATGCAAGAAGTATAGACCACCACTGTGACAAAGAGATAAAGAGATCTTGAAGAGAATGTAAGCATTATTAACAGTTCACATTTACTTCTTACGTTCATATGCAAGTTAAATGGTACACACAAGCACAAAAGCCAATTGTGGACTATACAGAATGAAAAGATATGTCGATTCAGTGCCAAAGTGTACTTGCAGATTGTAGCTTGCAATTAACTTTCAGCCCTTCTCTGGCTTTTTCCAAGCACTTTTGTAAACTGATTGACATTATTGTTTTTATGTGCCACAGTTTCTCATTAAACACAAATTGCTTGTTGCTTGACATTGACCAAAATCATAAAATTTCCTCTAGAACTGATCATCTGTTCTCTGCTATTTAACATCTTTATTGATATATATACATATATATATATATATATATAATTACTAATTGAGTTTTCAGCTGACAAAAAGGAAAAGTGGAAGAATGGCAAAAAAATGAAAGGACAGAACATTCCTACAGATAATCCAGGAAAAAGTTGTGTTTTAATGAGATTAAATATATAGCTACACACTTACAAAATAAAAGTCTAAGCTACATTTAGTGATCAGAACACTTTCTTTTTTTCTGACTCTAAGCAGCACTCAGGATTGAGCTGAATCATCACTAATAAGGACTTTCACAGTGTCATTCAGGGCTATGTCATTATAATATAGAGAATTATGAAACAAACTTAAGCATATTCCATTCTGTCTGTGTTTGGTACTTGTGCTTGCTTGGTGGTGGAATATCGTTCTACTACAACAATTATTCACCAGCATCTGAGATATTCTTCTTTTAATGGCCTATTTCTTATCAATGAGACTGAAAGAAGGGCTAATGCGAGTGGAAGAATCTGACCCCTTTGCTTTTGAAAACAGCCCTGACACTGTAATGCTCTCAGGTGAAGACTGTATGCTGCATCAGGACAAAACACAAGTCTAGCACAAGTTTGTACATGCCACCCTTATTTATATCTGCTGATGGACTTTATAAGCCTGTGACTCTGGCAGCACCCCTGGCCCACACCTTTCCCTTTCCCATCCTCTTAGCTCTCAAGCACCTATTCAGGTGGTTTAAGGCTTGAACACTTTTAATGTTGTGTTGATATACCTCCTGCTACCTCTGCAGTATTCCTTCTTTGGTTATTCCAGGGACCCTGCCTCTTTACCATTTTTTTTTTTTTTAAACTGAATTAGGCAACTCAGAATGACATTGGTGACTTTTTGAATAGACTGTTCCCTAAGCTGCATCTTATAGCTATTGCTGGTTAGAGAAAGTAGTTCTTGCTTAGAGGAACCAATTAAGGCCATAACTATCTAAAGGAAGGGGAAAAACTCAAGGATTGGTGGGCTTGGGGTTTTTTTTTGTTTGTTTGTTTTTCTATTTTCCTAGCACATTCACTTCCCATGAAAGTAATCAATATACACAGAATGTGCACAGGAATGGACTTGTGTAGGCGCGAAATAGATGGGGCTGTCTATTGCTGAGTTTATCCCCACTCATTTTCAGCTTCCAGAAAAACTGCAGTAAAAGGAAAGATCAAGTTGGAGTTCAGGTGGAGCTGCACAGATATAAGCCTCTTAGTCAATAAACTAAATATCCATGACTTTTTGAAATAGTCTGATCACTGATTATTATCAGAAGGAAGAAAAAATTTATGTTTCCTGCTTTCTACCCCTTTAGCCATTTCTGACTTGATATTATACTGAGCTCACACACTATTGATCATAGGCACTCTAGGAGACTTAGGCTTGCAAATCCTGCTGCTGCTGGAGTCCCTAGATTGAACACTGAGCTAGGAAAACACCTCCCAGATGTGTGGGGCTTGCTACAGCACTTCTAATTGGGGGTACTGTGAAGAGTGGTAAACATTTAATCTGAAATTTAAACATAATTTCTACTCATTCAGCAGAAATGCACAACAATGTTGTGTTCTTCATTTAGTTCCAAAAACATACATATGCTAATTATTAGGTGCATAAGTGCTGCCAACTGAAAATAGACAGATTTCTGCTGGTTTTCTCATATATAAATCTGCAAACTGCTGCTTTGTGAGATTGCAGTGAGTCTCACAAGAAGCCACTACAGAAACAACAGGCATTAAACTATACAAAGCCTGAGGCATCAGTTTCTCTTTAATCCCATTCTTATGATGTGGTCATGAACCCTAGAAATGACCCCCAATGTCCTGGGGCTGTTATCCAGACAAGTGAGGGATACCTGTACTCTGGTTTGGCCAGCCTTATTTTCTCAGGAATGATGGTGTGTCTAAAAGCTGAGAACAAATTACGTCTAATTTGTTCCACAAGATTGTGCTGGCAATCACCTTTAACTCTGCCTGTGCCTCTGTAAGCTATATATATGTCAACTGAGATATATAGATACTGAATAAAGATATACATTTATGTATATATAAATATATATATATACATATACAGAGCAAGAACAAGATCTTATATCTGTGCCTCATCCAAAAGGCAGTGCTCTCAAAGAGCTGAATGCCTCAGTATTGCATGGAGGGACTAATTTAACAGTAATGAGAGATTTGGATATCAGGAATCATCTTGGTACAACCACTGCTGGAAACCATCTCTGTGATTTTTCAAGCTTTTCTCATTGACAGGCTGCTGAGGTCTGGCTTGTGAGATTCAACATGAGATCACTGATTGAATGGGTTTGGTGGTTGGTGATTAACCATATGTATCTTAAATCTGGAAAATGGGTGTCTGAACAACTCTTCAAGCTCATGTTGGCACACAGGGGAGATATTCAGGATGTAGCTGGGTGAGAAGAGGTTTACGCAAGAACATCCTTAACACTAGGCAGTGATGTCCACTAATGGTTTACAGGCAACATTTTATTATAAATGGCAAATCATTATTGCCTCCTTTGGTATTCGATGTAATAACATTTATCATGTTGAGTTATTTTGATATTCATGGGGTTGTCAGATGTAATTCCATAGGAATTACTGTTAGAATGAATGCCTACTAAATTACAATGGAATTAATATGAAATTAGATATTACGGTAACATTATTATCAAAAGAGGTCATTGTGATTGATGTGCTGTTCAAAGGAGGATACCAAAAGGAATTACAGTCAGACCTGATTAATCCAAATCAGTTTGCAGACACCATTTTTATGCAGATTACAACACATTTTCAAACTGATAAATCAGCCAGAAATACTAGTAAGAAGATGCAGACCACTGCCAAGGTTTCTCAAGAACATCACTGCTGTACACTGTGAAACAGGTTATTTAAGAAGCCAAATTATTCCTAACATTAAATCATTTAGTCCAAAACATTAATGATTTTTTTCTTTGATTTGGATGATGCAGATTATTTTGAGACTTTCAATTTCATAGTGGAGGAAGAATTGCTATTTCATTGTCTCTTCTGGAATATATATAATTTACCTCGTTTCCTCTGAGCTGTGATCCAGGAATTTTCTTCAAGTCCTGTGCATCTAATTCCTCTCCCAGTGAAAGGATGAAAGATGTAAAATCTTCTATTTTGTTCTACAAAAAGACCAGGGACAAGGACATGAGCAATTATTCCACCAGCAGACAACTGAGATTAGCAGGTTGGACATAGACCACCGAAGATATTCACACTTTTAACTCCTATTTCACTTCCTAGAGAGCATGGCATCTAACTGTTTTACACCTAACTGCTTGTTTGGACTCAGCTCTTTGCTCCTCACCTGTCACAGCTGCCAACCTGATTTTCTCTCAGCCAGTGCAAATAGCAAAACACCCTCTGACTGTGTCCAACCCCTGGATGAAAGAAACTTCATCTTTGAAGGAAGCTAGTGTTGTACACAAATAGAGACAACACATTTGCCAGGTACACTTGTCCCAAGGTTGTCATTATAAGGTGGTTATCAGTAAAGAATGGATTAGAATCAAGGAAGTTGATACAAAACTTAGAATTATTGCTGTGCAGATTGAGCTGAGCATTTTCCTTAATAAGAACTATGGATAAATTCCTCTGATTATGAACCTTTTAAATATTTTGCATACATCGTTGCCTGCATCCTGATTTGGAATGAGATTTTTTCTTTTTTGAAATCACTTAATAACTCTATGTGGTTTGTCTGTCTAAACTTTCTTTACATGGAAAGCTAATAAATAAAATTACATCAGAAAATCCTAATATTTCAAGGTCTGAAATTCTAATATAATTTATATATCTATCAGAAAAAAAAAAAAATGTTATTAATTGTTCCATTAAAAACCTACATGTAAAGAAAAGCTGTAAGAAGTGGACAAAAAAAAAAAAAAAACCAAAAAAAAAACAACCACAGTTTTTCATGCAGAAAAATGACGCCTTTGGGCAAGGATTTATGGCATGGAGAAGAAAACAAATGCATATACTGCGAAATATACAGATGGTAAAAGACATTTTTAAGTTCCAATTACATCAGGTGTTTTATACTTTGATTTTCTTTATCTGTCCAGCCACTGAATTAGGGGTTAATTACAGAGAGCAAATAGGCACTTTTAGACAAAGTGCCCTATCATTTCTTTTCCAGCTGATCAGCATTGGAGCAGAGAGAAAAAAAATAAGAGGCTGGAGGTGGAAGATACTGCAGTATTCCCTGGATTTTGCCAGGTTGCCAGGGATTCAGTCACCTTATGAAACTGCAATTCTTTCATCAACATAAAGGAGGAATTTCAGTTCTCATTCCATGTGGCTAAAGTCCATTTCCAGGATGAACAACTGAACAAAGAGTTGGAAATCCCTAACAGGCAGAAGCAAGTCTCAGTATCTCTTAGTCTAAATGGCCACAGATAGGCACATGCTATTCCTTCCCAAATCTTCAGTATTTGTTGTAGTCCAGGTATAACTTTCTGGGACTTGCTCTATTTTTAATATTGAGCTTGAGTTTTTTTGTTATTTATTTATTTTTTTAGTTATTTAATTATTAGTTTGTTTGTAATTTGGGGGATTTTTTTTTTTTTTTCAGGCAGGTTTTCTACTCCATTTTTCATTGCTGATTCCTTCACTCTGGGTTTTCTTATGAAAAGAAAAATCTACACTGGTATATTTGAGATAAAAATCTCATGATCTGACATTGAAGAAAACAGCAATGCAACTCTTTATGCTTGTTAATATTTCTAAAACTAATGTCCCATCTCTTTATAGAAAGATGAATTGTATTCCTGACCAAATTAGAGGTCTATAGGGCTGACCCTGATCAGAGGGTGTGTGGATTTACATTGGTGTAAGTTCTGCTTGACTGCACCTATTCCACCTCTGCTCTTTGCTGACCATAGTGTGGTAACATGTAGGGACCTCTTGTAGTAGAGAGCAAAAGCACATCCAATTTTACTGACAACTTGCAGTGACCTTCCAGCTCGTCTTTCCTTTATCTCTCCTTTTTAAATTTTTTTTTAATTTTTTTTTTTTTGGTTGGGAAGGAACAAAACTTGGTTTCAGAACAATAAATTAAATACCCAGAAAAATAAAACAATGCATCCCTTTGTCAAAAATGGTGAAAATATGTTGTTTTGTTGGATTTTTTTTCTCAGTATTGCCACTTTTTCTCATTTCTTTTGCCATGTTTCATAATAGATACATGCAAATATCAGAGAGACATGCCTGAAGATGGCAGACACTACACAGGACCTATGGGCAACTTGTAAATCAGCAGCTGGAGGCCAGCCATGTTTCTCTAGACCAATGGTCTCCAAAGTGGGATGCATGCACTCCAGGAGGCGTGCAAGACAATATTTTTTGTACTGTTAATAAATAAAAGTTATCTTTTAAAAGTAGTGGTTATTTCATCATTATCTCATCTTTTTTCAGTTTTTTAGTATGTTTTATAACGTACCTAATATAGAAGTACAGTAGTACATCCATATAATTTATAAATAAATATACATACATTGGTGATGTGTGATCAAAAGTTTTTACTGATAGAGTTACCTAACCAAAAAATGCTAAAGACCACTCTTCCAGACCATCTTTAATGGCTCTACCTGCCTATGTATAGGCAGCTAAATCATTCTACTAACTATAATGAGAAATTAAGTATCTAGCTCCACACATAGACATGTGATTTTAGGTGTTTGAAGTCTGTAGATTATTCTCACACCTTATTTTTGGGTGGTTAACCATAAGATCCTGGTAAATTCTTTAAAATATTGCCTGTAGTAGCATCACAGTCACCTCTGTTTTGTGAGATAGAGATGTTAGTAGTAGATACACTGGTTCATTTCCTTCACAAAATATACTGTGGAGGTTTTTATGAATGTGTGAAATCTATAAGGTCCTGTTAAAAGAAGTATTGAAATATTTATAATCTCATTTTCATTTGCATTAAGCACACTTTATACATTTTGTAGTAAACTAAAAATCTTTGATATATCACTATGAGAGGTCTGCAAAAGACTTTTAGTGTAAATCACAATATGGTTCTTGAATTATATATAGAATTATGAAACCACAGAGTGTAATAGAAGTATTAAACTTTCATTGTAAAATTTTTGTTGTTAATTTTAAAATGTTTTAGTTCACTGTATGTCTGTCATAATTTTCACGTTGCCTAGCTGTTTGGCTCAGGTATAAATAGTCTCTCAGATAGTTTAATATATAGTTTAAGGTATATTTTATTAACAATGAAAATAAAGTTTTGATAAAGTAAAGACAAATTATATTAATTTTCTAAGAGTATGTGAAGAGTGTTCTAAAAGAGATAAAATAATCTATTAAATACAGGAAGATTTAAGTTGCTGCTAAATTCTATAGATTATAAATGGGCTGGGTTTTGTTTGTTTTTATTAGGAAATTCTGTTAAATCTCTACAGAAACCTATTAGTTTTGTCCCCACTAAATTATGTAGAAATTTTCAGGAATGGTTTGTAGATTATGTTCAAATACAGAAAGGCTTATAAAATGGAAAAATAAAACATAATTGGGATGAAAGCTATATTCCTCAATCAATTCAATAATTTTGTAGTTTGAAATTAAGTTCTTATTTCAAATCCAACAAATAAAATCCATCTGTATATTTCTTCCCACAGAAAACAAATAAAGAAATGAACAGAATTAATATACTACTCCCCAAGACAATAGAAGACCAAGGATGCCTTATTTTTGAGCCATTTATCTTTCTGCTCTTTGATCACCTCTCTGGATCATAGCAGGGTTTGGGAGCTTATTTGTAGACATTTAGTTTGTAGGAATAGCAAAAAACGAAAGCATTATTCTGTGCTCTCTGACTTAGGCAAATTCCTGTTTCACAGCAAAAGGGATGTATGCCCCAAAGTTTGTTGATAAAATGAAAGGAGAGAGATAAAAATTCTTATAGGTTATGCTTTTGTATTTATCAACAAAGTGGAGATTCATTCTTATTCACAACAAATCCTCTGTATAGAAGAGAAAAAAAAAAAATTCTTCTGAACTTCTCTGCCAATTCAAAAGGACCCATAATACATATAGCAAACACAAACTGGATTATCATTTCCTAAGTTAGCATTTACAGGCCATGTCCACAAGAATTGAAAGAAAATGTTTTTCCACAAGTAAACCCCCCAAATATTACCTTAATTTGCTCAAGGTTTATATATATGTATGTGTGTGTGTGTACGTATATAACCCATAAGCAAATTAAAGCAAATTTTATATTTATATATATATTATATATATATA
>NW_010310287.1:0-12362 GCF_000700745.2 Antrostomus carolinensis | reverse complement strand
CTGCCCTGCGCTCCGGGCTATCATCTGCGGACACGGCGCGGCCAGGTGCTGCAGTCTTCCCCGACACTTGTATCTTGAATATTTTTCACTATTATTATTGTTTTTTCCTCCCTTGCCATTCTCCATAGTCGGTTTCACAGAGTTGCGTGGCTTGTAACTTTATTTATCACTTTTTGGTGACTTGTGTATACAAAGAATAAGTGGTTCTTTGCAAAACCTCACTGCTTAGGAGGATGGCATCAGATTTGGATTTATTCTGAGCTTCTAAAGTTACCAACCTCATGAAAGACACTAAGAGTTTGTATGGCCTGTTATCGTTAATAGTCTGTTCTAAACCTTGGCTTACTACTGTAATTTTTAAATTTCAGTTGTAACTTTTTAACTCTTACTGTGTCTTGGATGTAAGGCTACCATCTAATTTTACTTCTGATTCATTATAAATTCCAGTCTAACAGCTGTTCATCTTTTTCTGATGCTTCTTCCTGTTAAAAAAGTTACTTCTAAGAGTGATCAAGGCAAATAATGCTTTGGAAGGAGGGAGGCTGTTGTGTTTGTTGAAAGGGAGTTAAAAAGGATGTCGTGTTGTGTACTGGAGCTGGTTTGAAAAAATTATTGCAGCTTTGTGTGGCTGCTTATGAAAAGATGAGGATACTGCCAAGAACAGCTGTATAACTAAGATGCAGTAAACCTCAATAAGCAGTTGCCAGCTGGTTTGTGAATTACACTAGCATCTTGTACAGAAGCAGCCTACTAGATGGCACGTTGTACTCCTTCAACAGTGATAGTGGTGGTACAGCCTTTTCTCTAGCAGATGACTGGAGGTAAAAACTGTACCGTATGGCATGTGGTAGGCCATGCTGTTGTGTGAGGGAATGTATTCGGTGCTTACTGCTGAAAGGTTAGGAAGTTGTAGATGCCCCCTCCCTGGAAGTGTTTAAGGCCAGGCTGGATGAGGCTCTGAGCAACGTGGTCTAGTGGAAGGTGTCCCTGCTGATGGCAGGGGGGTTGGAACTAGATGATCTTTAAGGTCCCTTCCAACCCAAACCATTGTATGATTCTAAGGTTAGCTCTAGGAACCAAACTCCTCAGCCACCGCTTGTGAAATGAAGATGATGGTGGGACACTATTAGGTAGTTAAACTAAATAACTTGTTTTAATAAAAGACTGTCTTAGAGTACCCAATAAATTTGCTTCATGTTATTGTTACTAATGCTCTTTGACCCCAAATGCAGGATTGCATTCTGCTGCTGCTTACCCAGGAGTACTATGCTAAGAGGGTTTTGCATCAGCAAGAATGTACAAATGCCAGTGAAAAAGTGAAAGCAAGTTTCTTTGTCTTTTACAGAACTTGTTCAAGTATACGGGGGGATGTGGGACCAAAACTGGTACAACTTCTTTCAGATTTTTGCTGGTTTTCTTTCCTTTTTTTTTTTTTTGTGCAACAGCATCATGAACAGTCTTGCATTGTTACAGTAGCTTTCATTTTGGTTTTGAGGACTTAAATACAGAATTACTGAAGTTCTATCATCTTGGATCAGAGTTTGCAACCAATTCATACGCTCCGCAACAAAAGCCGAATGAGGAGTTCTGTGAAGAATTTGTATCAAGTGTTGTCACTAATGGAAAATCCAGTGTTCATGGAGAACTATTTCTTTTTTCCAGAAGATGTGTACATCACAAATAACAGTGAACTCAACCTAGCTATGGAAAAGGATTGAAATTTGAGGTTCAGAAGAGTTCAGAAGACTAGTAAGCTGTTGCTTCTCAGAAGTATGAGGTCAACTTGCCTCATAAGGCTCTCAAAACCCGGTATGCTAGAGGAGTTTTGTTGTCTGCTGAAGCTGTTGAATTAATTCAAGTTGAAGGCACTTTTTTTCAACTTCTTTTTAACTTTAACTTAATTTCAGTTATTTAATCTTACTAGGATGCTCCAGGAGGATAACTGGGTTTTTGAGAGATTAGAGTACAGAGGAAACTCAGCTTTTCTTCCACACCTGTAGCCTGCCCTGCATGCCGTTGGCAAATACGGCTGGCAGTACATGCTAACTTGGTATATGATCTCCTCAATTTAGATGCTAGCATCAAAATTCTTCATTTTGGACCAAGATTCGTAGGTTTGTCAGCTAGTGTTTTGTACTTCTGTTAGGTAGAAGGGAGCAGGGTGAGGCTTCTGGAATGCAGTTGTGTGGTACCTCCTCTTCAGTTGACTAATTGATTTTATGTCATAGTTTTCCAGCTGCAAAATGGCTTCCAACTCCTGTTTGTGCCCATGCTGTGTGCATTGGTGTAGATGCACTTCAGCTGGGCTATTGGTCCTGCTGCCTTTTTTAGGGTAGAAGCCCTAATTCATATGTGACTGTTCTCAGGCACTTCTGTGGTTTCTAACTCATCAACAAGCCTTATGTCTTTGCTGCCATGTGGATCTCCATCCCTTACCCTCACTGAGGTGGCTGAGGAGCATTAGTTGCTACTCTGATTGGCTTGGCTGAATATGAGCCAGCAGTGTGGCCAAGAAGGCCAATAGCATCCTGGCCTGTATCAGAAATAGTGTGACCAGCAGGACCAGGGAAGTGGTTGTCCCTTTGTACCTTGAGTACTGTGTTCAGTTTTGGGCCCTGCACTGCAAGGAAAACGTTGAGGTGCTGGAATGTGTCCAGAGAAGGGCAACGAAGCTGGTGAAGGGTCTAGAGAACCTATGAGGAACAACTGAGGGAACTCAGTTTAGTCTGGAGAAGAGGAGGCAGAGAGGAGACCTTACTGCTCTCTACAACTACCTGAGAGGGAGATGTAGTGAGGTGGGTGTTGGCCTCTTTTCCCAAGTAACAAGCAGCAGGAGGAGAGGAAACGGCATCAAGTCTGTCAGGGGAGGTTTAGGTTGGATATTAGGAAAAATGTCTTCACTGAAAGGGTTGTCAAACATTGGAACAGGCTGCCTGGGGAAGAAGTGGAGTCACCATCCCTGGAGGTATTTAAAATATGTGTAGATGTGGTGCTTAGGGGCATGGTTTAGAGGTGGACTTGGCAGTGTTAGGTTAACAGTTGGACTCGATGATTTTAAGGGTCTTTTCTAATGTAAATGATTCTATGATTTCAACTCCATGTATTTATACTTAGCCTTTTGCAATCTAAGGCTTTTGTCTTCTGTGAGCTTCCAGAAATTATAAATTTTAAGACAAGAATAATTTATTCTGTGAAACTCTGTGTGACTGGAGTTCAATAGGATTCACATGAGCACACAAAAAAATTTATTATATGGCTGTATAGATGAGAACATCAACAGTTGCATTGTATGAGATCAACGACTGTCCTTTATAGATTAAATCATAACTGTCCACTGAGAGAGTGTCATACCTTCACCTGTAGTATCTTGTGGATTGGACATGTTGAAGATGAAAGTTTTCTTACTCCAGTTTTCTATCAGAACAAAATTACTTCAATCAATGGTTATAATACAGAAGACAAACTCAGATTTTACTAGTCCAATATAATTAAAATTAACAGAGATTATTCAGTTTTGTGGTCAACAGAGAGTCTCCAATGACATGATGGTCAGCAATGTGTTTTTCGAACTGCTTTGTGTTCAGAGGGTGTTTACACTTCGTATGTTTGTCCTAATGCTTTAGCTCTCCAGCTTTCTCTGTGCTGCCCAAGCTTTTGGGAGCTGCCTTCACCGTAACTTCCTTCTCTGCCCTTTCCGCCATCAGCCAGGGGAGAATAATCTGATTGGGGTGGTGGGGATTCATCACTGAGGCAGAGGTGCAGGGGCAAGGGTTCAGTGCTCTGAACACAGTAGCTGCAGTGGTGGTTTGGAATGTACTCGGGCATTACCAGTGCTCTCCCCAGCCATACTGAGTGTCAGTAGCACAAGGGGATTCTGGTGGGGTTTTTGTTTTCTTTGATTTAAGTTTGACTGAGGTGAGACTACTTAATCATGCAGAAATGTTAGTTTTAGATCTCTAAAATACTTCATATGTTACTGCTTTACCCAAAATAAATGAATTGCACACTTTGTACTTAACCGTACATTAAGGTTCATAAACATTTTTCCTTAACTCTAACAAAACTTATCAAAAACCTTCAGTTTGTATCACTGTAACTTCTAAAAGCCATAATATCTACATTTGTGGACTTAGTCTTTCAAGGCATAGTCCCTACTCATTAGTTGTAAAATTTACTGACATGTGCTAAGCAGAATGTCATTTTAATTCCACCCTTTCCCTTGTTTAATAGATTGTGCAAAGTAGTGATGTGCAGTTGGTCACACACTCTGATTGACTGACAGGGCAACAACTGTGTAGATCCTTGCACTATAGTTCAGCAATCTAACTCCTGGGGGACCAACAAAGAAAGTGGGTTGTTAGGAGAGGACAGTGGCATTATGGAAGAGTTTTGTATTTGTTTCTACATGCGGTTTCCACAGTTATTTTGTTCTGAAAGGTGGCATTGGAAGAAGATGGTAAAATTTGGCATAACCCATAGAATAACTGTGCACGCTTTTCTAATTTAGGCCTGTTATGGTTCATAGTCACTCTTAGAAACTTGTTTGTGGACCTGTTTGTTTCCTCCTGCAGACTTTTGTTGGAAGCATGTTGTCATCTCATGTTCCTTTAGGCTCTTCTGTGCAATATGACTGTACTGAACTTTAAATAAAAGTCCACTCATGATGCAACTCTTCCTCCTCGCCCTCCTCCCACCTTCTTGAAAGTTTAACCTTGGTGAAAACCTTACCTCTTTCTGGAGTTCCTTTTCTTTAGATCCCTGTAAGACCTCTCTAGTTTGGCGTTTACCCCTAGTACTACATCAAATTTCTATAAAAGTTATTTTGTTAATCTCATTCATAAACTCAGCTATCATCTCTGTATGAATGACCTTCAGGTCTCTCTCTCTCTTCTGGACTTGCTGCCTTCTACACCAGATAAATAGCTAAATCTCAGTGTGTGCTTCTGACTTCTCTTTGTGGATGTCTGACCTTTAGCTCAAGCTACTATCGCAAAGGCTATCCTTCCTACCCAGAAAGAAAACTCTGTGCTGTCTGTCACTGCTGGACCGCATTGTCATGAGATCTTTGGTCTAAGACCATAATCTAGCCCTTGTTTTAGACACAGCACACACTACTCTTCTAACAGACTGCAGATTTCTTCCTGTAGTAAGCTGTCTCTTAATTGTTAATAAGCAATTAAGTGTTTGTATTTAGTTGTGTTAATAAATCACATGATTAAATCTCATACCTTGCCTTTGATCTCTGTATTTTGTGGTAACAGTTTTTCTCATGGTTGTGGTAAAAACAATCCTGCTCTGTTGATACGGATTCAGAATCCTGAACAGAAGTGCTTTCCTTGTCTTCCGTTTTGACTGTCTGGTCTTTTTGCAGCTTATATTTTGTGGTTGTAAAAGTAACAGGTTCCTGTCCTTTAAAGTTGGGGTTTAGCTGTGAAGGGTATTATCCATCTTTTTTTGTTGTTGTTGTTAATGAGATTTTAAGTGCTGTTTAGAAAGTGACATCATGGGCAGTTTTGTTTATTCTCTGATGATGCTCCTCATGCTTGGGGGAGTTCTCTGTGTCCCTTTAAAGCAGTTGCAATCTGGTAATGCAAAAGAACCTAACTTTAGGAAACAAAGCCTACTAAAAACAAAACCAAACCACCACCTTTCCTGTCACCCTGGGACTCCAGCACACTGTCCTTAAAACAAGAACTAATTCTAACCATTGTTTATGGTGGTGCTGTTTCCTTGTATTCTCCTTTTTGTCTCTCTCCATCTGTTGTCCCTTATGTTTAGCTAGTTTGCCCTTTGAACAGTCTTACTCTGTGTTTGTACAGTGGCTAGCATAATGTGGTCCCTGACTTTGGCTTCTAGGAGCCTGTCATAAGACTTGCAATATGTGGGTATGGTATCAGTGTCTCTTTTTCTTTTCTTTTCTCTTCCCCCCCCGCCCCCACTGTGTGTGTATGTGAAAAGGGAAAGAAGACCTAGTGTTCTGCTATACCTGAAATAATTTCGTAATTTTGTTTTAATTGATTATTAGTGTATCAGCCTATAAGAACCCTTACTAAGCTGGAAGAATTTACCATCTTTTGAATTAATATCTGGTACTTTTGTGTGAATGGGTTTTGGAGGGGTTTGCTTTGCTTGTGGTGGTGGTTGTGTTATTTTTGAAAAATGTTCATTCAGAAGGTGAGGTTTTGTTCTGGTAGATGGTGCCTCATTAAAGAAGCCAAGTAGTATCTAGAAAGGCCAGGTAAGAAGTTCTCTGTAATACATACAATACAAAAATAATTGCAATTTAGAAGTGACAGAAAAATGCAGAGCACAACAAAGGTTAGTTGATTGGTTTTTACCAGACACAAATGTTGGATGTGTCTTGGAATTGTTGCTGTTGTCACTGTGTTTGGCTATTGTTATTTATACTTCTATCCAAAAAATTTACAAATAGAAATACTGAGATTGACTAATACTGTGTATAGTACAGTGATTATGATCTGAACCAAGTCCAGCATTTTTTAATAATTAAAAAGAATTTGAGAGTTTGAAGAAGATCTACAAGAGTGACTTAAGAAGGAGTGGAAAACATGCTTTCTATTAACAGACTTCAGAAACTCCGTGTATTCCTCAATTAAAAGAGAATAGATTAGGGCATGACTTAATCCTGGTCTAGGAGAGACTATGCCTATTAGGTAATAGGGAGCTTTCCCCATACCCACCAGTGTTAAAAGCTTAATTTCCAAGTGCTGCTGATTGCCTAAGCAGTATAAATTCAGACAGGGAACAGTGTGTAGACTTTCAGCAGGTAGGATAACTTAAGAGTTTGGTTAACTAAGCGTTAGAATAACTTATTCGGGCATCACTTTCTTCTTTTTAGGCAAAAGTTTAAAGATTATTTGAAAAGCTTCCCACTAGCAAAGTTAAATAGTTTTTCTGGGGATTTTTTTTAAGGTTGGAATACACTTCATTCTGCAGGTCTTTATTCCAGTCGTCCTCTCTTCTTTGTACCAACACTGGCCTCTTCTGTTTCTTTTTTTTGGGGGAGTCACTTTAGCTCTTTGAATCATAACACTGACATTTTTGCGGGGGGTGAGAGGGGGGGGAAGTTGTAGAGGTGTTGGCTCTGGTTTTTGTATTCCAGCTTTCTGCCATGTTAGCTCCTGTGGCAGGTTGACTGTTAAGACCCATAAACAGCTGGTGAGAAAGGGAGAAAGAGTTGTGCTGGAGGAAGTGGGAGAGAGGAGTGGGAATTCAAAACCACATTAGTCCTGTCCTGGATTGGATGTGGTTTGTTGTTGCAGAACTGCAGCCTTGGCAAATACAGTATGCATCTTGTTGATTAAAAAATGGTACCTTTTACTTTTTAAAACTAGTTTGATAAACTGAAGTCTTGATTGTATCATATAACTTGCAGCCAGCCAGCAAATGCAGCTGTGAAAACCTATCGTACTTGCCGTACTGATCATATCCATTCTTCCTTTGGATCCCATTTCCCATCAACCTTATAGAACTTGAACTATTTTGTTGTTGTTTTTTCTTTTGTTTTTTTTTCTGCTTCCTCTTTTATCTCATTTTGTTTATGATGTTAAGATTTTCTTTCCTTTGTTTTACTGTAGCTTCATTGGCTGTTTACTTGGTCATAGACTATGTGGGTTTTCCTCCTCTGTGTAGCATAGTATTAACATACTCTCTTAAATTCAGTTTTCCTTATTCTGAATTACTAGCTGCATTGGATGCTAATCACTGCAGGTAAATGGTATTGAAGAAACTTGTCCATAGAGGGTGAAAAATACTAGGTTGTTAGCTGATACTCAGGTATTTCTCAGGGATGAAAAATCTGGTTGAGACTGCTAGCTGATGTTAGTTACTGTTAAAGACAAGGGAAATGGTCTACCTACAAACTTCTCGTTCATTTACAAACTATGGCTTGACAGTTTTTCCTCTTTGTAAGCATATGCAAAAGTAAAAAGAAAGCATTTTAAAGGCATTAGTAAAAAAGATCTGTGCAGTCAGGCACTGAGAAACATGTATAAATGTAAACTGCTTGCTAGTTTACAGTAAATATTAAAAAAAAACCCACCAAACAAACAAGAGGAAGCACTAATGAAGAATAACAGTAAAAGTCCTTGTTGACAATGAGTAAAGCACCTTAATTTCCAAAATGTATGGGAATAGTACAGGGTGGGCACTGACAGGATAGAAGGCAGGGATGAATGCCAGCAGCATGCTGCCTGAATTAAGCAAGACTGTAGCCAGCAGTTTGAGGGAAGTGATTGTTCCCCGCTCTTTGATACTTGTGAGACCACATCTACAGTTTTTAGTCCAGTTTTGGGTAGACCCTGTTATAATAAAGAAACTGATATACTAGAGCAAGCCCAGTGGAAGGCCACCAGCTTAGCGGGCTGGAGCACATGAGGAAGGAAGAGCTGAGAGGGATGGGTGTGCTCAGTCTGAAGGGAACACTGGAATGACATGTTCCTGCTGTCTTCAGCTCATTGGTGGGAAAGTACAGAGAAGATGAAGCCAGGCTCTTTCCAGAGATGCTCATTGATAGGCTGGCAGGTAATGGGCATAAGTTCTGAATAGCTAAGGTAATCAAACACTGGAAGAGGGTGTCCAGAGAAGCTGGAAATCTGTATCCTTACAGATACTCAAAGTTCTGTTGGATGTGACCCTAACAACCGGATTTAACTTCAGAGATGGGATCTCATTTTTAATTTGTAACTGCTCTGAGCTGGAGTGGATTTGATGAGGTAATATCCAGAGGTCCCTTCCAACATCAGCTGTTCTATTAAATTTGCAGTGTTTAAGGCTGATGCCATTTAGTGACCAGGGCGATGCTGTCCATTGATACGCAGTGCTTTACTACTGTAAGTTAATTTGAACACTTTCTTCCCTCATAACAAAAAAAAAGAATTTCTGCTGTTTGGGTAAAATTAATAATAAAATGTAAATGCATGAAATACTGTTTAAAAACTACTTAAAATTACCTTCAATTTACTGACTTTAAAAAATGTGTATTTTACAGGGAGCATTAACTTGACAGAATCAGCATTACTGTAGTTAATAAATTGGTCTGTTTCTGAACACATTCTGTAGGATGCATTAGATCTAGTAGATCTCATCTTCTCGCACTTGATATTTCTCTTCCTCTTTCCTGTCTCTGGTTGTTTTCTCAGATTTGATTTGATTGTATGTGATATGCTGTACCCCCAGTTTCTTGTAACTTTAACACTGTACATTTGTAACATTGCATGCTACTTGTGCATATCAGGTGAGTACAGGTTAGTATAGTCACTATAATAATGATGCAGTTGTATCAAAAGTATAGCCAATGCAACTATACCTCTTATGAAAGACAGAGAAATAGAGTATTTGCTGAGTTAGAGAACTTTTTCTCATTAGTATCTGTATTGTAGTGCTTCCTGTAAAACATCTGTTAGCGGAGTACTTCCAACCCTGCTTCCTAGAACCTATAATGATTAAATGCTGTTTTAGAGGGTTTATGCATTTTGCGTGTTACTGTCTCAATTTAATTTCTTGAATGTTAGCAAAAGCTAGGAACTTAATAGATTTGAATTCTTAATTAATCTTCATTGGTCCCTGTGGAGCACGAGTAAGGCATGTTTTTGAAATGTGTGCTGTGACCCACTGACATTTCCCAGTGGCTTGTATTCCATTGCCCAGTCCAGACTTCTAAATAATTTTACTAATCTCAGGTCTGTTTCTGATCTAGCCATTCAGTAGATATTTTTTTCCTACCAAGTGTTAATTTCTGTAAAATTAAGACACATCAAATGAGAATTTGGTTTCTTTGCATGCTCTGTTAAGGCAATTTTCTGCTATTTATTTTTCAGTGTTTTACTTGCCCTTTTCCTATTTTCATATCTTTAGCATAGAGTTTCTCTACTGTTACTGTACTGCTCCCTTTCCACTTGGGTCATATTTCAAGTCTGTTGCTGTGGTCTAGTATTACCTACTTTCCTGAAAATAGATATGCATTTGGATATAAGTACTAGATAAGCATTTAGATATAACTTCTTCTGTGGGTCCTTTGGTTCTTTGTCTTGTTTCACCTCTCCATTCCATTTATAATAAAGGATATCCTTAAGCAGAATGTTGCTGCTTGAGTAAGTAGAGAGAGAAAATTTACTGTCTACCACATTATGCATAATAGCTTTTAAGGTGGTGCTGGGTTCTTGCCGATCAGCACCTTTTCATGATTAAAAGCTATGAAATACATTGGAAGTGTGTGTATGAGGAGGAGATACATGTCAGTATAGCTGACCTAAAACATACACATAGTTAGTCAACATTATGATTTCGATTTGGCATGAATTGCTATGCCTAGCGCTGCTTATTCCCCTGTGAGTAGTGTTGAAAATGGTGGGTGCTTGGTGTGGCCCTGAATAGATTCAGGTTTGAGATTGACTGTGAATTTTGGTTCTGTTCATGCATACAGGGGAGCAATACTTAGCGCTTCCCTACTGGTTGAGTAGGAAGACCTGACCCAAGGAGAAGGCTGTGTTAAGTAAAGGTATTCAAATGTTCCTGGAAACATCACTTGGAAACCAGATGTCAGCATTCACATGCAACACTGGTGACTGTGGTGCAGTTAAAATACTCAGGAGGTACTGAAGTTTGCGCGTTTTCTGTAAGCCTTAGTTTGTGTGTAAGTAGTTTCTTTTGAATAAAACTGAGACTTTTTGACTAAGCTGCTTCAAAATACTTCTTTCACTACATAGATCTTGCCTTTTTGCTGTTCTTAGTTGCAGTCTTAAGGTCCCTTCAAATCTTAAACATTCTATGATTCTATTACATGTCTTTGTGTGCGTATGCTTTTCTCTTAAATTTCCTGAAATCTGTGTGACAAACACGTTTTGGGTGTTACACAATGACTTTTCTAATTTCTTCAGTCCATACAACTACTTCGAAAATCTGTGGAAAGAATTAAATTTGAAGCAGCAAGTTGTTAAAGAAATTGTGTAGTAGTGTCTCTAGGCTGAGGTACTGAGGTCTGAGGCATTTGTAATGATGGTAGTCAGTCAGTGGATAGATTAGATTTGTGGACCTAAACATCATATCCAGTCCTGGCAAGCTCTTACCTGTGTTCTGAAAAACAGCAGTATAAATACATTGATGGTTTAGTGTTAAATGTTATTCAGACTCTTGGTTAATATTTATAATTAACTTGTATAATATTTTAAGACTGACCCTTTTTTTACTTTAGCATTGTGGATACTTGCATTTGAGTTTAGCCCGAAGTGTGCAGGTATCTATGTTGAGCTCACTAGCATGATTTGTGTGTGAAATTGGTCAACTGATTAAATAGTTCTGTTGTTGTGGCCTTAATGTAGTACGTTAGGTTTCTTTAAAGTCTCACAAGTTTCCAGTACCCCACTGATTGTGACCAGTGAATATAGATGTGGTTTAACGTTCAGTCTGTTCTCCTTGCTTCATTGTCAGTTAGCACGTGTGTTTTGGAGCGTTTCATGCAGTATTTGTTGTCAGGGTAGTGCAGTTCAGTCTGTGACCATTGGCTTGTTACTATTGTCCTATCTGCTAAAATGATCTGTACACTGAAGTTCAGAGCTGTGGCACCAACCTTGTTACGTTTAGGCACAACTATTAGTGTTGCTACACTGAGATTTTTCTTTCGGGGAACTGATCTGGCTGGAATGGGCTCCAGCAGGAAAGTCTCTTGTCAGCTGAATCAACTTTTGTCTGGTTATGTGTCTGGTTGCAGAAACAGCAGTGCCACATGATAGCATAACAAAATGAGCTTGTGGACCTGAGAAATGGGTGGACCTTCAGGAGTTTTTGTTAAAGACAAAGATGTAAAAGTTGACAGTAAATCAGAGTCACCACATACCTGAGGCATACCTGAGCATAAAATGCTAAGGCTGATGACTAGATATCCCTCAGGAAGGATATGAGGAAAAAAAACCCAAACCAACCAACCAAAACGCTGAATGTTTATAGTAAGAACGTTTAACAAAAATGGTTTTATTGTGTGGTTGCCTGTGGTAAAAGTTTTGTATCTGATGACCTAGAAGGGACCTGCAACTCCTTTTTTTCCTGACATGGAGTTCTAATTGCATAGGTATATATACATAGTGTATATTATTCACTGCTGGGATTGAGACTGGACTGCAGTAACAGCATTCAGATTTATCTTAAAGCTGACTTAAATTACAGCCTTTTAAAAATGTTTTATTACTTCTGCTTTTCTAGCATTTTTCAGTCCTTATGAGTGCGTATAGTTAGAATCATAGAATGGTTTGGGTTGGAAGGGACCTCAGTTCATCCAGTTCCAACCCCACTGCCATCAGCAGGGAAACCTTCCACTAGACCACGTTGATAAAAGCCTCATCCAGACT
>NW_010310286.1:5285-5811 GCF_000700745.2 Antrostomus carolinensis | reverse complement strand
GTAACGACGGTGACCAATCACAAGCGGAGGGCGGGGATTGTTGCCTAGGAAACGTGAAGGGCTCTGAGGGACGGCGGCAGAGCGCAGCGCCCCCTAGTGTCCCGCGCAGTGGGAGGACCCCGGCTGAGGGGAAACTGAGGCACGGAGCCCTCGTGTCCGCCATTACCCACCTTCTCCCTCCCGGCCAAGCGCTGTCCTCCTTCTCCTCCCATCCTCCATCCTTTCCTTCAGCCTTTTCTCCTCAACAAACACAAATCCAGCTCCCCACAGTCCCAGGAAAGGCAACGACATCCTCATCCCTATCAGAGAAAAGCGGAAATCAACGAAGTGTTGGAGGAGAAACAACTCCCCCCACAAAAAAAACATAACTCAGAAATAACCTCAAATGGCTAAAAATTTACCTCAGACACTTCCCTCAAAACACATAAGAGTGTCCAGTTCTGGGCCCCACAGCTCAGGAAGGACAGGGAACTGCTGGAGAGAGTCCAGCACAGAGCCACCAAGATGATGAAGGGAGTGGAGCATC
>NW_010310286.1:0-5019 GCF_000700745.2 Antrostomus carolinensis | reverse complement strand
CTGGACACGTTCAAAACCCACCTGGACGCCTTCCTGTGTGATCTCATTGAGGTTCCTGCTCTGGCAGGGGGGTTGGACTGGATGATCTTTCGAGGTCCCTTCCAACCCCCAACATTCTGTGATTTAAACAGAGCGGGAGCTTGAGGTTGTGCCCTGCGTGTGGGTGTGGGGCTGAGGCAGCAGCTTCCCTCCCACAGCTGCCCGCCCGCGCTCCCCGGCCCCCGTTCCCTCTCGCTTTTATAGGATTTTAAGGGCTGGAGCAGCTCTGCTGTGAGGACAGGCTGAGAGAGTTGGGGCTGTTCAGCCTGGAGAAGAGAAGGCTCCATGGGGACCTTCCAGTGGCCTCCCAGTACCTGAAAGGTGCCTCTGAGAAAGCTGGAGAAGAACTGTTCACAAGGTCATGTCACAATAAGAGGAGGGGTGATGGTTTTAAACTAGAAAAGGGGAGATTTAGGTTGGATATTAGGAAAAAGTTCTTCAATATGAGGGCGGTAGATCGTTGGAACAGGTTGCTCAGAGAGGTAGTGGAGGCTCCACCCCTGGAGATATTCAAGGTCAGGTTGGACGGGGCTCTGAGCAACCTGCTCTAGTAAAGAAGTCTCTGCTCACTGCAGGGGGGTTGGACTAGATGACCTTGAAAGGTCCCTTCCAACCCAATACATTCTATAATTCTATGGTTTTCTCTCTCCTCAGGCCACACGGGATGTGCCTGGACCAAACCATCCCTGTGTGGCATCACGAAGCCACGCAAAGGAAGAAGGTGGGATTTTCATCTCCCACTCACCAGCGAGGGGAGGGTGGGATCTCACAGGCCATGGTCCTTTTGCTGAGACGCATCACACCACGACACAAACCCACTGTGTAAATGGTTTAGAGAAGGGTCTTCAATTCTGATAGCGGTGGAGAAAAGCAGACACCTTGGCTAGACACATGTTGGCTATCAAACCCTAGAAACTTCTGCCTTGAAAAGCAATCAGGAGCCCTCACATTTCCTCCCATCCCACTTTGGGTTAAGTGATGCTTTGAGCAAGACACTGGATGAACGTTTAGACATGCTCAGGTGAGGGTATCAGTTGAAAACGTGTCCCACTTGGCTGAGATTTTGATTTTTCTCCATTTCAGCCCTTTTTCTCTGTGGAAAGTAGATTTCATGGAGGGAATGGGGTCTTTCCCTTCATGGGGTGGCAGCCTCAATTATTCCTATAAGAAAGTTATGGTTTATTGTTGCTTATAAATTGGAAGTATCTCCTCTGAAGAGCAAATCTCTCTTTAGTCCAGACAGTTTTTGGCAGAAAGATCTCCTTTT
This sequence comes from Antrostomus carolinensis, assembly GCF_000700745.2. Classification (NCBI taxonomy): domain Eukaryota; kingdom Metazoa; phylum Chordata; class Aves; order Caprimulgiformes; family Caprimulgidae; genus Antrostomus; species Antrostomus carolinensis. Next base: position 3,713 of record NW_010310286.1, on the reverse strand, counting down.
AACAATGCTGGCACCCCAGGCAGTTACGCTGGGACGGCCTTTCACAGTTTATCGTGTTCATTTCAATCGCAAGTTGATCTCAACTTCTGTGTTGAGATGAAACGCTTTGAAAGCCATTAAAATCCCCACGTGTGCACAAGGCATTTGACTTTGGCTGTATCTTAGTAATGAATCAGACATGGATTCTTCAGAGAATCAGACATGGATTCTTCAGAGGTACGAAAAACCAAGTCTACCTTTTGAAGTGAGACTTGCAGCTCAATTCAGAAAAGGAGATGCCTCTTGTTGAAGCCAAATACAGCAACCTGCCAAAAGGTTTAACATAACCATATGTGAGACAAAGATTTGAAGGTTTTTAGAAAGAAGTTGAGCTTCTATTTTGAAATGTACCATTGGGATGGGAGAAAGAGTAAACGTACCCGATACACCAGGCTTACTCTGAGCTGAATGTGCCAGAGGAGTCAGACTCAGCACTGATATTATGCCAAAGCTAAGGGAATTAATTTTGCTTATTTTATTCCAGTGCAGACTTAACATGACAAAACTGTGAAGTTTCTATTTTTGTTCAAACCTAAACAGTTTAGCAAGTTGTGTTGCCTCACTTGGTATTTCATTTATGTTGGCTTAGAGTTACTGAGAAACATTTATACACTTGGTGTCTACCAGCCAAATTCTTTCACTTCTTGCCAGTCCTTCTCCACAGCTGTCTCCTACCCTAGAGACCTTTCCTGCTCAGCTGGATCCTGGTTTCTGCAGCAGCCATCCACAAACTGGTGTATCCTCCTGGTTTTGGAAAGCTTCCAGTCTTTCAAGACCTTCTGTTTTTTGCATTCTGCAGTGGCTGCAGCTGCATCCCAGCGCTATATCCCCCCACCCAGTACAGTAGGCAGCAAGCCATGGACTTATTAAATGACTTTTCCATCTAGCTGGAGAACTCAGCACAGACATTGGTGATCTGAGAGGTGGCAGGCCTTCTCTGCTGAAACTATAGGTGAGTAGGGCATGAGGGCAAAGCATATCCAAAGATGTGGTCACCAGGTGTGTCTTTCATGGTGAGGTCAATACTGGAGGCTCTGTTAAACCAAGGTTGTGATGGGAAGAGGACACCACCCCATTAGCAGGTACAGGTGGGATGCAGGGTGTCCAGGTTGTGGTTGGTGATGTTGTAGATCTATGACATGGCTTTCTTGTGTCCTGTGGATCCCAAGTGCTCCAGGGTGGGGTGGGATGTTGGCATGGAGTTGCCAGTGCAATCTGACAGATCTTCCTGTTTTCAAGTCAATTTGCAGAGCTACAGCTTGGATCTGGATGACCAGGAACCCTTGCATGATCCATCAATCAGTAGAAAGGAGTTCTGAGAGACTGCTACAGGTGAGTATTCAACCCAAGAGCAGATTTTTGAAAGCTATTTTTCTTTCTGAGTCAATCACAGTTGGATTGAGCTGTGGCCAGACTGGAGAAGGAAACATACCCCAAAATGTGAACTCCAGCAGAGTCAGGTCTGTCTTGTTATCAACCTCTGTCACACACACCTGTCTTTGCCTTTCAGTTACATGTTCACCACAAAGAATGTCTCCATCTGTCTTCAAGCATCCACAAGCATGACAGAACTCAGACTGCCTCCGCTCTGCACCCATTGTGCTTTATCTGCCATTTTGGAAGTGTCATCAACCACTGTCCAAATCCATGGTAACCTTCCCAGTTGTGTAGCAGTCCCAGACTCTTGGCTACATCTCTGACATGAGGCTCACTGTGAAAGAAGAACAGTGGATACCAATCTGAAGTTCAACCATAGTGAAATATGTTCACTGGAGACCAAAGTAAAAGGAAGGTCAAGTGGCAGTGGGAAGAGAAGAACAGAGCAGGGAGAAGTAGTCTGAAAATCAGAGTCACTGTTACCTTTCTTTAGAAAAGTCTTAAGTCTTTTTATTAAATGGATTTTAAATTATAGAGAGTCACCTACGACTCTCCTCAAACTCACATCCATCATCACAGTAGTCACAGGATCTGCTGATCAGTGGAAGACAAAGGGGAACCTCAAAACATGGGCCACAGCTCAGAAGAGGGACCTGGGCCACGGGATTCCTAGTGCAAACATTTCAGGAAAGCTGAGAAGCCAGTTGTCATGGTTTATCCACAGATGTCAGCTAAGACCACGCAGCTGCTCACCCACTCTTCCCCTCTCCAGTGGGGTGAGGAAGAGAAAATATAACAAAGGGCTTGTGGGTTGGGATAAGGACAGGGAGGGCTCACTCACCAATTATGGTCACAGGCAAAACAGACTTGACTTGAGGAAGAAAAATCAATTTAATTTGTTACCAAATTTAATTGGTAATTTAATTTAGTTATCAGAGTAGGATAATGAGACAGAAATCCACATCTTACAACACTTTCCCCCACCCCTCCCTTATTCCTGGGCTCAAATAACTTTGCTCCCCATTTGTCTACCTCGTCTCTCCTACAGCAGTGCAGGGGGATGGGGAATTGGGGTTGGAGTCAGATCATCACATGTTGTTTCTGCTGCTCTTTCCTCCTTAGAGAGGTAACTTCTCATGCTCTCCCTTGCTCTGGCGTGGGGTCCCTCCCATGAGCTGTGGTTCTTCATGAACTGCCCCAATGTGGGTCCCTCTCATGGGCTACATTATCTCAGAAACAGTGTGCTGCAACATGGGCTCACCATGGAGTCATGGACTTCTTCAAGTACAGCTTCCTGCTCTGGCATAGGGTCCTCCAAAGGCTGGAGGTGGATCTCCTCCTCCTGGGTCTCTTGCTCTGACACAAGCTTCTTCTGGGTCCCTTGCTCTGGTGCAAGCTCCTCCTGGAGTCACAACTGCCTTTGGGCATAGCTTCCTGCTCTGGCATGAGGTCCTCCATGAGCTGCAGGTTGATCTCTGCTCCAGCACACCTCCTCCCTCTCCTCCTTCACTGACCTTGGTGTCTGTGCAGCTCTCTTTCATTGTCCTCCTTTCTCCTCTACAGGTTGTTGTCCTTGTTGTTGTTGTGCAACCATTCATTCCCTTTCATAAATACGGATTCACAGAGGTGCTTCACCATCATTGACTGGCTCAGCCTGGGCTGCAGGTAGGTCCACCTTGGAGCTGGGGAAGCTTCCAGCAGCTTCTTGCAGGAGCCACCCCTGTAGCCCCTCCTCTGCTACCAAAAAACCCCACCACGCAAACCCAACACACCACTCCAGCTCAGGGATACTTTCCACGTCTCTTTTAATACTCTGTTAGATTTCCACCAATTTTTGGTATGTCTCCAGTGACTGTGAACTCTGGAGCTGGATGGATGCTCTGGACAGCTGCTCTCTCAGTCCTCTCTCACTAAAGAAGGACCCAGAAGGGCTCATTCATTTGCTTTGGTTATGGGAATGGGGTCTGGTGGTTGGACCTCGTGTTGGAGGCAGGACTGCACTGTCCATCTGCACACCACCTTGTCTGGCTGAGATGGAAATGCAGAACTCCTGAGTAGGACCAGGGAAGATGCAAACCAAGAAACCTCTTCATAGCTTCCATTCCCTGCTAAGAGGCAATTTAATCAGAGGAGCCAGAGGTTGCACAAGAAAATCCTTCCTAATGCTAAGGAGGTCTGCCTCTCACACATCCCTCCCTCGTTCCGCCGTATGGCAGCACCTACCAGACTGGAGACATCGTTCCCAAGGGGATCACAGAATCACCACCAATCACAGAATGTTGGGGATTGGAAGGGAC
>NW_010310285.1:44726-48605 GCF_000700745.2 Antrostomus carolinensis | reverse complement strand
CTGCTCTACCATCATCTAGCCACCTGGTTAAGTTATGACTACATTAATGAATGACAAGGACTAGCCAAGGCCAACTTCTCCTGGGGGCTAGCCTTCCTGTTCCCCCTCTCACATGGGGATCAGCTCAGCCCTCCCTACCCATGTCAGACCCCAGTGCCCTCACTGCTCCCCATGCTGCAGAGAGCTGAGTCCTTGGCCCCACTGCATCCTCGGGTGTCGAGGCTACCCCTGCCTCCATCCATGGAGTTGCTGGGTCTGCCTTGGGGGCAGTCAGTGGCTGCATCCCCACCCCCCAGAGGCCCCACCTGCAGCACCCTATCGTAGCATCCTCTCCTGCAGCACCCCATGGCTGCGTCCTGAATCTGGCCACCCTTCCCCTGCCCACACACAGCACTTGCCACAGCACAGGAGATGTCTACTCCTACCCCCTTAAAATAGCTGCTCTCCCCTGTGTTTATCTTGGCCCAGGTGGCTCAGAAACATGGTCTGTTTTTTTTCTAAAAAAATGACTGTGCATATAATGTGTGACATAACATTAATCTTCAAAACTCGCAGGGATCTGATGTCACGAAATGTAGGCAATTTACAAAGTCTCAGAGTTACAGCACAAGCTGACCCTTTACTATCTTTACTCAAGTGAAAAAATATCAGTTGGTTGGGGTTTTTTTGGGGGGGTATGTGTGTGTTTTTTTCTTTGTTAGTCATTTAACAGTATTTTATCTGAAACAGGAAACAAGGGTTACAGTTGGGTCAGGCTATAGGGTCTCCCAGACCACTGAGGAAAACAATAAACATACAGACAGTAAACCCTTGGAAAGTGAGAACGGAAATGTTGCCTCTGCAAAGACCAAATTAATTATTTTTCCATAAAAGAGCAAAGTGGATGAACAGGGACTTTGGACATGACAGTGAGCAAGGATCTAAGCCAATGTGCAGCTGCACACGAGTGATGTTGTGAATGCTGGTGTGTGCCTGTGTGCGTGGGGGACAAGGGGAGAGGAAAGATGGGAGAGAGACAGTTGTTGGCAAAGCCCAGGGTCCTCCCCAGCACCCTTTGAAATCAAGAAAGTGCTACTTTCTTCTTAAAAGTTGGGGTGAATCCAGCACCCTCAGGAGGGAGCATGTTGCCAAGTCTCTGTCGGTTTGGAGTTCAGACATTTAATCAATTACATTTGTATTGCCAAGGTTTTAAAAAGAAAATAGCTGTTCAGTTCTGTGCCCCATATTTTGTCTATGTAAAACCAGTAGTGATGATCAATTTCTGCAGTGAAAACAATTTAAAGAAGGACCATTTACACCAAACAGCCTGTAAACAAGCACGATCTATCCTGCAGATGATGTTTCCAGGGCTGGTCTTAGTCAATCTGGGTGCAAGTAAGAAATACAGGCAAAGTCTGCATTTTTTTCCACCAGAAAGTTAACTCAGCTGTTTTCTGTGGGGAGCACGCAGCCTTTCCTGCCTCCTCTCATTGGACCTGCCCAACAGCCCAAGCAAGACTGCTCCATCCCACCCCAAGACCCCAGACCCTTGACCAGCTTCTCTCCAGGGCCAGAGCAGCCCTGTACTGAAGCTCCAGCATGGTACAGGGGCTCTCATGGGGTTGGGAAGTGGTGGACAGTGGCCTGCAGGCACTGCAGGGCACTTCCAGCACCCACTAACTGCATCTCATCTGCTTCATGCCATGCTTTTATCTTATGGCATGGTCAAAAAGTGGGTAAGTTGTCTCACATGTGCTGTAACGTGGTATGCCAGCCAATGGGTGGTTACTCTAGAGCATCTCTCACCAAGTAACTTGAAATGTCAGGACTATGGAGCCTTCGAAGGCTGGGCTGCAAGAGCAGGGAATAAAACAATGATTTTTTTTTTTTTTATTTTTACCTTTATGTGCTTTGCCTATAGCCTTATCACCCAAATTACGAGTTTCTCTGTTGCTGGTCTTCAGGGTGAATCTCTCCCTCTTTGTTTTGATACAACTCCAAGGTCTGAAAAAAGTAAATATTTAATAAGGTGTTTATAAACAATTACATTACACTGGCTTGCCACGGATGCTCAGTAGATTTGATACCATGTGCAGAGTATATGCCTAAGAGAACAAAGTACACTGGCTGATACACTGAAGAAATTTAGTGATATATGCCAAATTTTATTGAATGAATATGACTTAAACATGAATTACTTGTTAAATATTTTTAACTAGAAGATGAATAATTCCTCAGCAACCTTCCTCTACACCCCAATGTGAAGGGTTTGCACATCTTGATGAACAAGATGCTAGTTTACTCCTCTAAAAAATCCAGTAAAATTTTACACTACCAACTGTGGCACAGTTTGTAGATTAACAAACACAACAGGACATTACACAGACCTTCCCAGATTCTGTCTTTCTGTCAACTTGTGCCAAAATTGCTGCTTGACACATCAGCATTGTTTTTATTTTCCACTGATTAAGACTAAATAAAAAACATAAATTCATCATTTATTTGTAACAGAGTCCAGAACAGCCCTGATGACTGTAATGTCTCTGTCCTGGCTCAGGACACATGAGACACAAAAGAAAATGGAGATGAAGTAAAGAATGTCAAAATGGTGTTACAACATCCCTGACTAAAGAGTACAAGGAGGGCTCTTGTTGCATGTAAAAAGCAGAACTTCCTGGTGCAGAAAGGGCAGCTGGAAAGCAGAGATTCTTCTTTATGTTGCACTGCACAAAGTCAAAGGTGAGTTTCATTTTCTCACTGCAACACACACGTTGTGAGGAGTATCTGGCTCGATGTTGCACAGAACTTTCTGTGCTTGTCAAACACCTAGACAATAATTTTAAAGTATTCCTTCTAAGACTGTTTTTTTTTTTTTCAGAGTTGCTGTGAATATTCCATTTGGAAAAAGCAGGAATTATTACCATGTTCTCAGAGAACACATACGCTGCTGTGTCAGGGCCAGGTTTTTGCCCGTAAGAAACGTGTCAGGCTTGTTAGGTTGGAGACAGTGAAGGAGGGATACTTGCTCACACACAGGTGTCTGGTTCTGTTTCAGGTGCTTCAGGGTATTTTCCTAGATCCTAGCTGCTACTCCAAAGAGTGCAGGATTTTCTGGCTTACATCTAACATCTAACGGCTTGAATGCTCCAGGGCACCTCAAAGGGCCAGCAGCAGACTAGTTGGACAGACCACCATGCACTAGGTGCCTATGCTCAAGCAACAGACTCCTAACACAAAGGGAAATTTTAACACCTGGTAAAATAAAATGACCTGACCTCAAGCCTGATTAGGTTTTCACAGAGCCCTTATTTCCTAGGGATTTCCTTTGGGGTAGTAGAGCAAAGGTTCAGCTCAATAATGCTGATGGGTCAGCACAGAGATGCCTTACATCCCATACCTTCAGAGGAATTGTCTTACCAGAGGTGGGTGGGACTGGCTTCTCAGTGATGTAAAAGCTTCTGCAACAGAGAAAATGCCTTCACCAGCAGTGTTTGCAGCCAAGGTAGCTGTGAATATATGCACCAAATTTGATTAAGCAGAGCTGGCCAGGAGCCCTAGGAGAATAAAGCAGCCACTGACCCAATGGGAAGCCCATGATGCCACATCCTCAGGGTGGTGTGTGCCCTGAGCTGGCCAGCCTCTAGTTCTGAAAGGGGCAGAGGAGGCATCTACCTGTCTTGGCATTGCACCCACAGCTGTGATTTCAGGATGCAAAAATGTCTGGAAGGAAGCGTAGACATAATTTACAATCTGCATTGCCTGAGCTGTTGAAAGGGCCTTCGGGTAACTGGCCCACACAGACACGTGTTGCAAAATACAATATAGTATATGAAGAGATATAATCCTAAAAAACATTGGCTGGTTTGGAGTATAACTTAGTTCAATAGAGACCACTCAATG
>NW_010310285.1:0-44702 GCF_000700745.2 Antrostomus carolinensis | reverse complement strand
ATTCCTGTGCTCTCTGTGTGTCTGCCTGTAAATCCCTAAGGGCAGGGACCTTTTCTCACTCAGTGTGTATTGCAGACACAATAAACTGGTCCTGAATGAATCATGAGGTGCTAATATGATCCTGAGTAGGTATTAGTGGATTGTCTCTAGTTTTGAGCTAGTGTAATTGCAAGTTTGCAGAGATCTGTGACACCTCACTCATTTAAGAGAGTGGAACTTGTCTCATTACCCATGAAGAGCTCTGGAATGAGGACTAGCCATCCACATGAGTTAGCCTGCAGAAGTGAAAGTTATCATAAAATTTCCTCTGTAACAGAGAAGGCACAAATTTTGTTTATGAAATCCCAACAAAGCTCAAAGTGTTTTCAATTTGTCTTTACTAGAAGAAAAATAACATTCCATATGCTGTGATAAAGGGCAGAAGAACAGGACAGGCTCTTTCTATCAACATTTGTAAATGCCACTTTTAAAGCTCCGTAAAAGACTTGAATCCAGAGTTTGTGGGTGCCATCCCCTCGCCTGTCAGGTGAACATCTCTTCTGAGAACACCCCTACCTGGGGGCATTGTGTGAGAATAGAAATCACCTCTCCCTTGCAACCTATCCCCAAAAGCAACAAAATACACTGTTATAGGCATCAGATGCAATTTTACGTGACTAAACAGCTGGGAGGAATGGAATTAGCAGCAGAGTTTTCAGCCTGGAGTGATTTGACTTTGTAATTCCTGAACAGTGACATCCCTGCCTGACGCTGGCAAAACCAATCTGACACCATCCAGGGACACAGGCTCATTTAGACAAACAGCTGACAACTAAAGCAATACTGTCCTTACTGAATGGTTGCCATTGCCTGACCTGGGTTGCAACAAAGCAGAAAAAGCCCATCTATTGCTCTCAACTGTAGAAAGTGCTGTAATTTCCTACTGTTTTCTTAACAAGCAGAGCTACCTAACAAACAAAGAGCCTTCCTGGGGATCCAGATACAACTGCCTCCCAGGCTAGATCTTACAGACAAATAGCCACCCTCATCCTAGGCAATACACAGCTCTGGGTCAGGCTTTGGCTGACCCAGGAGCAGATGGATGATAATTCACACCACTTGTGGGTCTGACACCTGTGTTGTTGTTTAGTGGCTTCCCTATTGCAGAGAACATGGTTGGGAATCCACCTCCTTGCATCTCTTTGAACTTTTTTAGTTCCTTGGGATTGGAAAAATGCATTGATAATTAAGCAAATGCGTTCTTTCTGACAGAGCAGATAAATCTCAGCTATCTCTACTCAGATGGAGTGGGCAATAATCGTGTTTTCTATTTATATGCCACATTCCACTTCCTTCACCTGTCTGCACCTCCATGCAGTTTGTGACCTGGGAGCAATATATCCACTAGTGACTACTAAATGTGTGTACCTTCCAGCTCAGAGGGCCTGAAGCTACTTACTCCTGCAAATTGAATGATATATGAGACTTAAGTCTTGCCGTGTTACTTTTATTGTTTCAGCTAAGTATTTCTTACTGAATACTGCCACCATTTGTACTGGGCCAAGTGGAGTTTTGGTCTGACTCGGTGGACCATTTTTCTGTCATAAAACTCAATGACTTTGAAGGTGGATCCATCGCGCCCCAGGTCCAGAAAGTTGTGTTTTTTCTAACCCTGGTTAGAAAAGCTGTTTAGGCAAAGGTGTTTCCACATGAGCTGTGCAGCACCTGGCTTTGACCTTTTGAATATGTCCAAGAGTGAATACACACGTATAGAAAGGGAATTACCTTGTTGTGGATAAACTGAGTTTGTGAGCATGTGACAAGATTACATGATATTATGTCCAAATTTGCAACAGCTATGAAATTTTAATGAAATTTGTATTTCCTACGAAATATTAATTATTTGACTGGACAAATTAACAATTAAACATTTAGAACTCTTTAGTCTTTGTTACCTCCTAACTCTTCATGCAACACTTCAAATCAATTGACTTCTTCAAACCTGCCTATTTGATATAAAATATGGATGTTCAATCACCAAAGCATGCATTGAATTGACCGGGTATTCAATCACAAGCAGGAAACTTGTGTTTCAGACACTGGTATCTAATACTTTGGAGCAAGCTGTCTGTTATCACTGTGGAAAAATAAGCTTAGTTCTATGTTGCAAAGCTATACATTATGGGGTTTTTTAAGAATTAATGGGAGAAAGAACTGCCAGCTATGTAATTTACTGCTTGTTGCAGAATTGCAGTTATAGGGATTTGTGGGTGTGACACGTAGCTGAATGAAGGTGGAGGTGTTATATGGTCCCAGGTATCCATCCCACTTCACCATGTTTCCTTTGATGGGTGTTACAAAGGAATGGGCTTGGAGTATCAGGAGGGAGGTCAGCTGGTGCATGTACTAGCAGACCTGTGCAGTTACCCACACTGCCAACCTGCCTGCCTCTGTTTTGCCTGCTGCTGTAGTGAGGTGAGTGAGGGAAAAGGACCCAGTCCAGAGTGCAGCAGAGCTGATCCTCCCTGCAGAGCTACTGGCAGTCTGGCTGTTCAGCTCAGAAGTGGCTGGCGGTGAGCCTGCAGGTGGCTGGTAGTTTGTGGGATGTGTTTCTGAGACATACTACAACATTTAATAGCAGCTGTGAAAATCTATGGCCACAGGTCCCTGATAATCCATTCTGGTCCTTTGCTTCCATGTGGGCAACAAATGCTGAAGAAGTGTCATGGAGCTCCAAATGTCAAAAAGAGTCTCCTTTTGGTTTTCTGCTTCATTTAACTGCAAATGGTATTTGTTAGGGCTGCATTTTCTCTTTCTGTCCCACTTCTCTCAAATCAACTTCCTCAGCAAGAGAAACATTGTTTGCTCTTCTCAAAATGCTGTGCATTACCTGCACAAATGTTCAGTCATGTGATTCAAAATTTTAATGAATAATGAAACAGTAACTGACCCAGAGCTTGTACTGGAACATCCACATGGGAAGGGTATCAAGGAAAAGCAGCTTTACACAACTGTTCTGCTAATTAGGCTCTGGGCAAAGAAATACCATCGTTGGAAGCATAGATTATATTGTCCTTTTGCCATTAAGTCTGTTGAGAGAAAATGGGCTGAGGCCAAGAGCATAACGGCATGCAGCAGATGGTACCATCTGGGCAGCTCAGGCATGGCAGCACTGACAGCCTGCCCTCCAGCCGGAGAGGTTGCGCTCTCGGCTCCCTATTAAATGTGTGGGAGGTGCACGGAAAGCAATGGCACAGGGCAGCAGGTATGTGGGATGAGTCGGACCCTGCTGCCAGCCAGTCTAGCCTCACCAACATTGATAGCACCGCTGCAGTTTGTGCCAGCTGAGGAGCTGGTTTGTAGGCAGCAGCCCACATTTCCTTTGCTTTAAAACCGCCTGTAAGGCTGTGCAGCACAAAAAATGAGAAAGGCAGTCCTCTGCGACTCCCTCAAGCTGGCTGCAAATCCTCTTCTCAGCCCTGCCGGTGTCAGCATGGAGGTTGTGGATTTGGAAGAGCTTGAGCCCAAACCCTTGGGCCCTGTTTGCTCTCCTCTTCACAGTCCTCACCCAAGGCATGCGTAGCCCCTAGCCAAGCTGCCACAGAGGGGGACCTGCCATTGGGCACCTCCCAGCACATGGAATTGGCCAGCTCTGCTGGGAAGAGCTCGAGTCAGCTGGAGGGGAAGGAAGAAGGTCTTTGGGGTTTATTGTGCTCCCCCTTTTACAGTCCAAGGGTCCCCACTGTTTGGTTTTTTTTCATGCCACCACTCACCCCTAAGCTTTCTGCAGGACAACTGGAATAGGGAAGGGGGCATTTCATACCAACACCTTCCCCCCAGCTTTAAAGCCCCCCTCTAGTTTTCTCTGAAATTTTGCTCCTTTTGCAGCATGGGGTCTGCAGGAACAGGCTCACTGAGAGATGCTCTCCACAGGGAACTGTCAACTTGGTGTTATCCTGGAACTTCCATTCTGGTGTAATACTGGTCTCATTCCCGGAGCACACAATTATTTGCTATATGATTATTTTAAACATACATATGTTTTTGATGCATTTGATTCCAAAGGGGCATAAAACACATCAGAAAACCTGTTTGGGGACAACTCATGCCATTGTAATGGCAGAAGGTGAAGCTCAAGCTTTAATTCTGGCAGTATGAGCTCCCACAGGGCAGTAGCTCTGTGCTTACAGCATTGCCTGATATAGAGGAGAGGAAGGTTCATGTCATCAGCTTGGACTTGCCTTCCAGCAGAGTAGGTTTGCTATTAGGTTAGGTGGGCATGGGCTGCATACCTAGAGCAGAGAGACTGGGTCATTTGAGTTTGTTTGCCCAGCTGAGGAAACAAGGTTCCTTCCTTCCTCTCATCCCTGTATCCATGCTCAGCAAGGATTGCTAGCTCAGACATAGCACAGGGCTCTAGCATGGCTTTTGTTGTTATGTCCCATGACTGTCCCATGACTGTGTCCTGACAGCTCAGAGGATTTGCAGAGCCCCCTAACATCTCTCTGGTTGCACCTACAGAGAGCCGCTGGTTGTAGTGCCTTTGCTCTGCCCTGGGTGTGGGATGCTCATGCTGATTTTTATTTGGGAGCACTTGGATGTTTTCCAATGCACAAACATCTAGTGTGCAAAAAGAATATTTTTACAATTACCAGCAGTTTTTGCAGGATATGAGATCTGTTTCCTGCCTAGCTCCACAAGCAGCTCCTCTGAGTTGTAAAGCAGAAAAAAAGTCTGGGCACAGTAATAATTCTACCTGTTGTTATGGAGTAGTAATTACTGTGCCTGACTGTTAGTGGACCACGAACTCTCTTGCTTTTTCTCCCAGACAATATTGCTTATGGCTAATGAAGAAGCCAGCACAGAATGACACACCTGTATGCTGTGTGCAAGACATGTAGTTGGAAGAGGTTCCCTGGAGACCCATCCATGCTGCTTGCCAGTGTCTTTACTGAGGGTGAATTGGAAAAGGAATCCATTAAAAAGAACGGGGGGGGGAAATCAATAATATAATTAGAAAACATTATATGAAGTAATGATGCCAATTAAAGAGCAATGCACCCATTTACAGCAGGCTTGGACTGACTGGTGAAGGTGAAGGGGTGCGAGCCCCTGTGGTGCACACATCCTGCTCCCTCCAGCATGGGGCTGGCACTGCTCCCAGCACTGTGCCATGGCAGCATGCCTCGGTGCCGTGCTGGGAATCGATGGGTGCCCAAGAGAGAGCCTAATGGGGACAAAACCTCTCCTCCTGGTCTTGAGGCAGGCCAAGGCAGACCTGTGGCTTGAGGCAGCCGTGGCTGGTGGGTTGCTGTGCCAGTGTATAGGGTGAGATTTTTGGATACCTCAACTCATCCATACAAGTAAGAGAAACGCTCCCCATGAACAAACAGAAAATAGTGGAGCAGCTGGAGAAAAGCTGGATCTGCCACCCAGGGAGAAAGTGAGGTTTGGGGGCAGAGCTCCTCTCTGGGGAAGGGTCTTGAACAGTGCTTTAGGAAAATATATAGTGGAGTCTGATCCATTTGGTGTTCAGAGAACAGGGGCAGTTTGCCTGCTCTCTTTACATTAGCAGAACCACACATAAGAAATGCCTTTTCTTCTAATGGAAGCAATTCATGTCTTCCCAAATACTGGTAAAGATTTTGGATTTAAAGAAGCAGTAGCATGCTAGGGAGAATGCCAGTTTTAGCTAATGGCAACCACACAAGAAACTCTTTTTTTCCAGATTTTTTAGTATTCTTTATAAAAGGATGAAATAAGTACAACTTCTAAATAATATTAAAGTCTGGGGAATGGATTTGAGTGGGCTGTGCTAGGCTCTGCATAGCATAAATGCTTATATATTACTTGTGGGTAAAGAAGCAGTAGATAGTAAAATGTATGAAACATCTGACAGTAGAAAACAAAAGAAAGGAAGTGAACTTTTATCTTCTTTTACTTTAAAGAGAAAGTCCCTCCCCAAGCTCCCAACTAACTCCTTAGCTTTGTCCAGCTGGGGTCAGGTATGATTGCACAAAACTAGAATCGGCTGAAATCTGCTAATGATTATTTGTTATCAGAGTAGGACCTTTTTCAACAGCAGAATATTTTGAGGACTTTTCATTTTCTTCATACTGCTTTTCACTGGGCTTTTTGTTTAAGCTTTTCTTTCCTTCAATGGGAGAAGAAGGACTGATCAAATAATGGGAATATGTTTTGTGACTCCATGGCAGCTCTTCCCTTTTCACCTGCTGTGCAAGGAAAACTACTGTGTTTTTGTGTGAATTTTTCACATATTTGCACCCATCTCTACAAACATGAAATGTGTGCTAACCTAACATCCATGGCTCCACTCATAGAGGTTAAGTTGGTCAATGAATGCATATTTGCAGCCTGAAAATCTTTATGTTGTCCTGTGTAAAAGTTAATCTTTTTTCTGTTCTTTTTGTAAAATGTGAAATATTGTCAAGAATTTGAAGTGATGAGAGGGAGAATATGCTATATTGCTTTCTTCTTGCCTTCAGTTATGACTTCTTTTTTTTGGTGACTATCTTGATCATAATTGGATTTAAAAGCAATTTCCACCATTTCAATCCCAAGTCCCAGTTTTTCTCCCCTTATGCCTATACATTGTCTTTTTTCAACTTAAGTCTCTGCCTTGGTATTTAGCTTAAATACAGGGGTAAACATTCACAGGACCTGGCTGTAACAGTACAGACATTTGGTTCAAGGAAACAGTTGTCTTGCATCTGTTGTTCAAGAAAACAGGTACTGGAAAGTGATACTTCTCCCTTTTTCTAGGGCTCAGATGATGCTTCTTCTCTCTTCTCCGGTCCTCACAGCCCATCAGCTGCACGAGGGTAACCAGCACTTTATGCATCATTCCTCTGAGGCTATTGCTACTCTCCCCTTCTTTCCTCTCTCAATCTCTGCTGATGCTCAAGGGGGAGGAAAGCACTTAAGTGTCTCTTTTGGGGCTTACTCTACATTCCACTCAAGTCTCCAGAATGCTAAAGGGGACCTGTGGGGGCTTACCATGCATGGTTTTAGTGTTCATTAGACATCCCGCTGTCCCCTCCTCTCTCTCTTCATATCTTTGACTTGTGCTCTTATCAACAAACAAAATGAGTTCGCAGCCAGGGCAGTGGATGAGGATGCAGTGATGTTGTTTGGAGTATGTTCTTTCTGCACAGGAAAAACACAACATTACCTCCTTCTCTGTCCAAGCATGTGTCCTCCATATGATCTGGGTGAGTGCACGGAGTAAATTGAAGAAACATGAGGCAGAAAGGTGCCCTTATCCCACAGGGAAGTAGCAGAGCCCCATGCAGTGGCCCGACCTTTTTTGCAGCCTCTAGATGATGCATGCTTTAGCTCTGCTTCTCATCTAATTTTAGCTGTAATTACCAGGACTGTTCCAACTCTGCTCAGTGCTACAGGCAGGAGGTAAAATGAAGGTATGATTAAAATAATTGCTAGGTGTGGCTGGTGTTGTGGTGCTCAGGCAGCCAAGGGAGCACCACGTCGTGTTCGCTTGAGCCAGGAATCAAGCTCGCATTGCTGCTCTGCACAGAGGCTGCAAGGCACAAAGGTGGTAACAATCTTCTGCACGGCACAAAAGGCAAGGTTGCTGCTACCATCAAGTTTAGGAAAAATGAGAGGAAAGAAATATCAAATGAGAACTGAAGTCAGTGTTTTTCTACACACATGTCTTTTGATTTGAGAACTTCTTAGCTAACCACAAATATCCTTTCTGAATAAAGCCCCTATTTATCACATATATATATACATGACTGTTAGCATGTCTTTAAACATACTGCAAAAACAAGGCAAATCCCACTTTCTTAGTGTCTGTGTGTTCGATGAACCATAGCCTTGTATGTTTTCAGTTATACTGATTCAAGCTGAATACTCTTTTGTAGAGTGTTGATTTAAAATTGTTCTTCTTTCCCTGGAAATATTAAAAGCTGGCAGGAAATATATTACCTGGAAGTATTTTTTTAATATAAAAGTAGTTCAGACATATGGCTTATTTCAAATTTTGGGGCACTGAAGTATAGTTAATAAGGCTGTTAGATGTGCTGCTTACAGATTTGCTATTATAGTCCATCATCCCATTCTTGTATCTTTCCAACTCTAATAATCTTGTTGGAAGATATAGGAGAGGAAACTCCAGCTATAAGACCAGAAAAAAAAAAAAGGGGAATCAGAATAGTTTGTTAAATTTTGTATTAAAATTCATACCCTCCAGCTGACTAAGGTGTGTTCCTTGGCCAGCGCTTCTTCTCCTTTCAGTCCTCCTTTTCAGCTGCACCTCAGCCGAAAGATGCCCAGATTTTATTAGATCTATGCTGATCAGCTACAACCAAACCTCAGCTTTGCTGAACTTCCTCAGCAGGCCCAGTGTGTAAGAATCTATTTAAAATCCAGCACTGTTGCCTATTGTTCTGTATTAACATACTGCCTTCCCAAATAAGACCGCTCTGACAAGCAAACACATTTGTCCTTGGATTGCAATGAGCGCCAAGAGCTTCTGCACCCCTATTCTGAGATTCACTTCAAAAGTCTGACTTATAATTCAGATTTCATTTGCAGGTCTCCATGGTCGCTCTTTGCCACTCTGGCAATGTGAAGCAGGCACACCCCAGGTTACAGTAACTGGGAAAATCAAGTGTGAAGCTGTTTTTAAGTCTAGAGAAATGTATAATATGTCAATGAATATGGCTGTTTGAGTCACAGACAGTCTTAAAAGAGTAGATTTAATCTCATCATTGCATTCACTGCCTGCTAATAACAAGTACAGGTCTTAAAATATTATTTAAAAGTCATTCAAACTTAATAAAGTGCTTTAGTCATTAGAAATGCTTGGCTTAGAGTCAGCCTGTCACATTGAATTGCCGCAGCATGTCACATTATAATTTCCTATTTTATTTCACACCCAGTCCTCCTCACCCTAATGATTTTATCAGAAAGCAAGGTAGGGTAAAATTAAGTGCTTGAAGACACAAGGAAAAAAGTTCACGTCTGATGTAATACTGTTTAAATTGGTGACTATACACCGGATATAAAATTGGATCAGTGGCACTACAGGACACTGAAGCTGTAGTATACTTTCTAGGTAATGAGTATCATGAAAGGCCTGCATTTTTTGAAGACCCAGAGTATGGATTATAGAATATTATGCATTCTTTTAAAAGTACTTCATAAATGCTAACTAATCTGTCTCTACAACTTATTTGTGAGGCAGATATTATAAATTTCATCACTGTTTAGCTGACAGCTTATCCATCTCAATATCTTTATCTGGTCTCCCTCTCAAAGCTACACAGACATTTAACAGCAAAGTTTGGACTGGAGCTCCTGGATAATTAGAATCAGAATATTTCTGTCAGAAATGCTCCACTTTCTTATGCTGTAGGACCGTCTTCCCACCTAACGAAAATTAGAAAATGCCTCTGAAGTGTAATTTAACCTTAAACTGTTCAAATTGGAAGGTATTTGGGTAATCTGTTCTAAGTACATTTCAGTCAATAAGACATGATTTTTTTTTCCTTACCTGATATAACAAACCTTGGAGTACTTGTTTGTTGTAAGACAGAAGAGTTTAACTGCTTAGTACACCTCTCATTTACAATGCAGATAATTATACTTAGCCCAGAATTTTTTTCCTTTTTTTTTTTTTCTCTTTACTGTGTGACTTTCCTTTAAAGAATATTGATTTGAAATAGAAAATCAAAACTTGAGGCAAAGGAGAGCAGAGATGGAATTTCTTGGAAAGCACTGGGAGAGTAGGTAAGGGCTGAACGGCGAGGAGAGACCACTGCCTGCACTGTAGGCAGCCGAGCGACAAGATGCTGCCTGATCCTGCCCAAGAAGTAGGTTCCCCTTACCTGAGAGCAGTGATACAGGCTCTGACACAGATGAGAGGGTCAATCTTTCTCCTTTCTTTCCCTCTTTCTCTCTTTTCTCTCTCTCTCTCTTTTTTTTTTTTTTTTTTTTCCCCCTCCCTAATAAGAACAAAATGTTTCAAAGTCTTGTTTATCATTCTGATTCAGAGCAGGGAAATATTTTAAAATCTCAAAGAGTTTTGCAAGATGGGAAAACCATTTCCCAGACAGGTTTAGCAATGTCTTCCAGGACTTTCAAACAGCTGTGAAGCAAGACTGCCGCTCAGCCTAATCCATTTTGGCTACCTATCACCAGTTAAACTGGTCTTTTTAAAGTATTATATCATGACTTCATTAAATCCCACAAAACTGTTTCCCCAGGAAATAACTTTGAGCCAACTGGATTCTAACTACCCACTGTATCTCATGACCCCTTAATAATAAAAACCATGGTTGAAAGAAGTCTATGCATTGTGTTGCTCACTTTCCCTTGCTCTGTAGCCTAACCTGTCACGGGGGCAATTAGAAAAAATCTGTTAAGGCTTCACTAATTTCTTTCCTCATTTCCTTTAGCAATCCTGGTAGCTGCCCAGGATACTTAGTCTTCCTTAAAAGCATTCAATTTTTGGCACAAGACTTTTCATTTGTATCTGCTCATAATCTGTCTCCTCCTGTCATATCCGGAAATACGATCCCTTTGTTAAACAGTTAATTTGCTTCTCTTTGCAGAGGGGAGAGAGGGAGAGAGAGGCTGGAGGACTGCCTAACAAACCTGCAAGATCTTCCTTTTTTCCACTCTCTAATATTATTTCTTAATTTTATCTTTTTTTTTTTCTATTGTGAAAAGCATTTCATCTTTTTTATACACAACTAAAATACACAGAAGATCAAAACATCCTTATGAATGTGCTCCTGGACTAGATCCTTGGCTGGGGAAAGCTGACACGTCCTGCTACAGGCAATAGAGCAACCTGGATTTACACCAGCTGAGGCTCTGATCTAGGTGTAACAATTTGCCCTTGTCTGTTTGATTTTGATTAAACCTCCAATGGCCATGATCTTCATGGTTTGTTTCCTCCTTGCATGGCTTTAAATAAGAGCAAAGTCCAGTTACACTCATTTGTGTGCAATGTAATTGGAGTGAATTGAAATAAAGAGCTAAATTTTACTTTACTTCTTTCTCTGTGTGCTGCATCACCTTAGAGCTCCTCATTTCTTAAGTAGTGCTTACTGGTGATGTTGCTGCAGCCTGGCAAGAGACAGGGATTAACCAATGATGGTTGTGTGGAAAAGGCAGCAGCAGCGGAGGGTAAGTGTGTTGGATTTCTGAAGGAACATCTGAAATGTCGATGCTTTGCACGAATATCTAAAATCACATTGGCAAGAGACTTCTCTCTACTTTCCAAATGGTTTTAATGGTGTGTGAAAAAATGCTCTCTCATTAAAAATGTGTGAAGAAAGCTGCCATGGTAATAAAGCCACATACACCATAGTAGAATCTGCTACCGATGCTTATTTGTAACAGCAGAGCAATAATTAAGATTGTGACCTTCCTTGCTAATCATTGGCATTGTCTATCAGCACGCAGCAGAGCTGCCTTAAAAAGCTTGGGAGATGCTCTGTAATTCAGAGGTAAAAACAACAGAAAACCACACTCCTGGCAAACAAAAAGGCAATAAATTCCTCCCTCCTCCCTTAAGCTGTCAAGTGCCTTTTTTCCAGGCGGGTTTTTCAGTTCTTTGGTTAGGTTTTCTTTAAAACATGAAGGTGCCTATGATAAAGCTGACTATTGAGTCTGAGAATAAGAGGAATGAGAGTGCGAGAAAGTGCAGAAGTTAGGTCTGCCTGCAGTTTGATTCACATTTGCATCATCACAGCAATATCATATTTGTTGTCATGAGATGTGGGTTTCTGGGGCAAGAGCCTGTAGTTTGTTTACTTATTTTCTGGACAAAGAAATTTTTTTTAGAAGTTTGGAAATATGTCTGTCTCTAGCTAGAGGAGCTAGAGGATGAAGGTAATGGAAATATAAAGAGAGTTACATGCTAAATGTTACCTGAATGCTTTGGATATTTTTCTTTTTTTAAGAAAAGAAAAGAAAAAAAGAAAAGAAAAGAAAAGAAAAGAAAAGAAAAGAAAAGAAAAGAAAAGAAAAGAAAAGAAAAGAAAAGAAAAGAAAAGAAAAGAAAAGAAAAGAAAAGAAAAGAAAAGAAAAGAAAAGAAAAGAAAAGAAAAGAAAAGAAAAGAAAAGAAAAGAAAAGAAAAGAAAAGAAAAGAAAAGAAAAGAAAAGAAAAGAAAAGAAAAGAAAAGAAAAGAAAAGAAAAGAAAAGAAAAGAAAAGAAAAGAAAAGAAAAGAAAAGAAAAGAAAAGAAAAGAAAAGAAAAGAAAAGAAAAGAAAAGAAAAGAAAAGAAAAGAAAAGAAAAGAAAAGAAAAGAAAAGAAAAGAAAAGAAAAGAAAAGAAAAGAAAAGAAAAGAAAATGAAAACGTGAAAAGAAGAGACGAGAAAAGAATAGAAAAGAAAAGGCGAGAAAAGAAAAGACGAGAAAAGAAAAGACAGGACGAGAAAAGATGAGAAAAGAAAAGACGAGAAAAGACAAGCCGAGAAAAGACGAAAAGAAAAGAAAAGAAAAGAAAAGAAGAAAAGAAAAAGTGACTTTGAATATGCAAGATTTTGAACTTGGAAAAAAGGCCCATCTACTAAAGTGTTTGGTCTGAAATACAGAAATAATATGCTTAGAAGAAATGCTTTCCACAATACCTGATACTGAAGAGGAAGGCTATGTTAGATGATACATTTTCTCCAGAGCTGCAGATGGGCTATTGCATAGCATATTGCATTCAGCCACGTCTCCACAGCAATGCTCTGTTCAAGCACTGAAGTCTCCTTGGTTTCAAATGGGGTTCCTCAGGCTCTTTAAAAGTGGGATTTCAGTGTCCATGACACCCAGGTGCTTCTGACAACCACAGCTAAATGCTATTGTTGAACATAATTATATTTCAGCAAAATATCAGGCTAAAATTTAAGAACTTGCCTAACCATTTAGGATCAAAAGTGAGAGACAGAGAACATTTCCAAACAAAACAGAAATATTTTTTGTTTAGTCTTGTCCTCTTATCCTTCATTAAGAGACACTATTTCTATTTCCAGCCTTGGATTGGCACAGAGGACTGTAGCAGGACTTTAACCACTCTTGTCTCACTCCAGTTCACAGCATCCGTGTTTTGCACAGGATACTTGTGGCATAGACTAACTTACTGGTGAGAAACTGGCTTGGGACACTGCTTATGCAGCAGACTTTCCAGTGGGATGACTGTTTTCCTTTTTTGCATAAATAATGTGGAAAAAAGATGTCCGCATGTCTTTGTGAGAGAAAAACAGGACAAAGAGAAAGAATCTATTTGCATTGTTAACCAAAGGTTTAGATAGTTTATCTTTGTGAAATGCAAACGAGTAGCAAGATGAATCAGGGTCTATTATTCTTATCTGACAGAATGCAAATTTGCCAAGGAACAGAAAGTCCAGTGCAGGATTAAAAACTATCTATTGTTAAGAGATGAAAAACTACTATACTGCAAAACTTGTAGCATGTATTTTAGAATCAGTCTGCAAACTTTAATAGAGCTCCATATTTTTGGTTACCATATCAATTTAATGTCTTCTGTATGCAATATTCTCTGATTTATAAATAGTACCAAACCTATACATTTCTATCCTTAGATATTAGCTAAAACACAATTTCACCCTCAGTATGTATTAAATCTCCAAAGTGCAGTCTAATAAGTGTGCATATTCATTTCCTATTTCTAATATAGTCTAATGCATGCAAATTTGTACAAGGGACAAAAGTCACTTATGAAAGAAAAATGGAACTAAACACATCACATCCACTGAAATCCATAAGATTTTCCACTGAACTCAGTGGGACAGTTGTCAATAAAGGTAAAGAGATCCTTTTAAAAGTGATATGAGATTACCCTGCTCATGGAAATGCTAAATTAAAAATGCTGTTTCAAGCCAGGCACAGGCCTGAGCTCGTTTCCATTGAAATCAGTGATGATGCTCATACCGGTCCGTATGGTTCAGGGTCAGTCTTTCAGCAGCATTAAACACCCTGGGGGCATCTCCCACTTTACTTCCCAGTAGTTCAGTCCTGATTTATATCAGAGGCACTAATTACCACCAAAACAAACTCAAGCCTGGTGTTGCAGTCCTTCAGAACTGTGATCTGAAGAAAAAAGAAGTAGCAGTTTGTTCTTGGGCTTGTTATAGGTCTCTGAGGGAAATGTGGTGGCCTGTAATATACAGGAGTTGAGACTTTTGTCTCTGTCCCTCATGGTGGCACTTAGGTCTAAGCAGATTTAGGAACTGCATTTTTTTAGCCTCTAAGTAGACCAGCCTTGTCACTTACTGTGGCTCTCTTCGTTGGCTCATGTGGGATCCTAGAAGAGCACATGAGACTAGATGGCTAACTCTTCTGTGCCAAAAGCTAGAAGAGATGAGTCTTTCCCACCACTGAGATGTAAACCTCACACCTCTCTTTATAGCACAGTATGGCTACCTGAATCTGTAGATTCTCTTTGAGTTCTTGCACTGCATCAGGGGAAATGTGCAGCTGTCAGAGCTACGTGTATAAAAAGAATGTATGTGTAAAGAAAATAATGGCATTTAAGATGGAATACATTGATATCTCGCACATCAAAGGGCTAGGAGAGTGAGTAGGACAACAAAAACAATTTTTATGTTCTTCCACTCTCCTCCAGTTTCTTGACACGTAAGTGAATCATCATGGATTCCTGCGTAGTTTGTTTTTGAAAGTGGGAATGTTAGCTTGGGGTGGTAGGTCAGGTGCAGATCAAAAGCAATCCTGTTGGTGCCAACTTAATTGTGTTGCAAAAGAATAAAGCCTCATGTACGTTGAAAATGTTTGAGCCTCTGGATTTGCTGGATGGGTGTTTGAGGATTGTCAGCATCAGGTCAAAATTCAGCTCAGTCCTGTGTTTACATGGAAGTTTGGTTTCTACTATTCATATTTCTAGATTGTTTTAATTGCAATTGTCCTAATGTTTTCAGACGCATTTACGTGGAGCTAATGCAAAGCAAGCATCCCAATTATACACAGCTAAAATAAGAGGTTTTGTATTGCATAAAGCTGAGTACTCCTAAATTACTCTAAACAGTAATAGGTGCTGTGGTTGGTGAATACCAAAAAGAAACTCTAATGCAAAGTGAAAAAATAAAAAATCAAATTCTTGATCCTAGTTGTCACTTATCAATGACTGTGCCAGTGCTGAACACTCTCGAGATCGATATCAAATGGGTCTACCTTAAGTCCAAAAAGGGCAAAAAGCACAGAACAGAAGCCAAAGAGTGATTTCATTATACAAATGAAATGGAAAAATTCAGTGAAATTCCATCCATCCCAGAGGACTGGCTCCACTTAGAGGTTAGAGGAATCGTTGAGAGTGATCTCACATTTATGGGCTCTCTAACTGTCATTTGTTAGCAATTGTAACATGATTATGACTCAGGTTAAAGCAACCAGAAGACAAAATGCCAGTTGAAAATGTGGCCACTTGGAAGTCCACAACAAAACCCCCTTGTTCCTCTTCAGGGCCAGGATTTCACCCTTGTTGTTTACTTGTTTTCCATAGGATGCCCACAAAAAGAGAAGTGGCCCCTCTGAAGCCACATGCCCTTTAATGGTCTGACAAGGCAGAGGAGCAGAGCACTTGCCCACATGCGCTGTGGGGATGGGAGGTGATGTGCAGCCTCTCCATCTGGTGGGGACAGGGACTACGCTTTGGCCACTGCCCCACAGTGAATTTACACCCTGGAGAGACTGACAGGAGTCTTCTGGCTTGACCTAACACCTGGTCCTTCCTCACTCCACCTTGCAGGAGGCGACTGAAGAGTTTGGGCTGGTGCTGAGCCCTGCTTGCAGGGAACCCAGCCTTCTGCTCCCTCTGTGGTGGCCTTATCTGCACCAAGGAGGTTTGGAAAGGCAGTGTGCCTCTGAACACATTCTCCAGGCATGGTTAACCCAAGACTTAACCACAGCCAGTTGATGTGTTCTTATCTGTACTGTCTCAGGAGGCTGATGGGATGTGTGGAGGTGCAGCTGTGTCAACCACAGTGACAGTATGTCAGGATGTGCTTCTCATATGCAGAAGTCCAAGCCACCAGGAGTGGCAGACTCATCCTGGCACATGGGTCTTGTTACCTCCCTTTGGTAGCAGCAACTCTGACAAATGCACCTTGGCAAAAAGTAAAATAGGGTTTTAGGTTTCTGACAGCAGTTATTACCCATAATGCCAGCCTGCAAGTAGGTAATTTAAGCCTAATCTCATGCTTGTATGTGTTCTGTTCAGAGCGAGATAGGACCCTGCCTCCACTAAAGAATGAGATCTCTCTAAAAATCAGTAACTTGGCAGACACAAATGACTGAGGAGCACAAGAGCATGCTTGGATGAAAACCACGAGGGGAATTCAGAATTCTCTGGAGGAAACTCCTCCCCATGGAGGACACCAACGCTCCCTTCCTCCTTGCACCAGGCTGTACTTTATGCTAGCAAAGCTTGGTAGGAGAAGCCACTTCATTTTCTCTAGCAACTGCCATCCAAACAATTGTCATCGACAGGGAGAAGTTATGACACTTTTATCTGACAGTGAATGAGAAGGTGAACAGGCACTTGATGCTATTGGGATGTTTTTCCTCACTTTCTCCTTGCTTTGGGCTATTAAAAACCTGCTAGAGAGGTGTTCTCAAATTTTTGTGCTTCCAGTCCTAATTTTCAAGTTAAGGTGATAGGTTAAAATGCTAGTCTTAGGAATCCCTCTACCAGTTAGAGGTCTCTGGGACACTGTGGTGACAATGCCCATAAAGACTGGGATCTACGGCCTGTGGAGAATCCACAGGAGATCAGGGGAGTCCCACAGGCTGCCTACTGCTGAGAAATGCTATGCTATTTATTTATTTATTTAATGCTATTAAATGCTTACTGTGGTGTGTTTCCCTCTATATTATTGTCATATTCATAATCCCATCAGTTTTTGCCCTGAAGTTCCTACCAAACTTCACCAAGCACACAGCCTGACAGTAGGCAAGCACCCTCCATCGGGGCAGAAGGGCCAGACATGCCCTCAATTCCACTAGAAGAATCAGCGAAATACTTCATTTTGTGGAAAAGGTGCCTGGACACAGTAACAGTGGATGTCCGTATAAAACTATTAGACTGACTAACACTAAGGAGGAAAAAACCTCTACAGCGCAGAGAAATTTCTGTGCACAGACAGTGCAATTGTGCCAAATATTCCTTGTGTGTCCCTATGATCTTACAAAAGGTCAACTCATAATCTGGCTGTTGTACTATGCTTTCAAAAGCTGGGACATAGGCTGAAATATTACCCCGTGCTGCAGTAAACGGCTAAGCTTCCATTGGCTTCAATAGGATCAGGTTTTTATCCCATGCCTTTTTCCTCCCTTCTCGGCACATGTGTTGACCTAGCTAAGTACAAAAAATTTTTTTCTAAACTGTAAGAAACCTGCTGGGGCTGCATCTGAGTGCAGCACACAAAGGACTGTGGAGAGATATCAGAACTGCAAGGGCTGGTTTGGTTTTATGTCAGACAGTGTGTGCTTTTTCAAGGGCTCTCTTTGTGGCTGCATAAAACACTCACTCAAAGCACTACCAGAATCTAAATCTACTGATAATTAACGAAAAAATATATATGTGAGCGGTAGAAGAGATATAAGAAATACTCATGCTCTTTCCAACACCACTTTTCTTATTAGAGAATGGGAGATGTCGATTCCCAGCAAAGTCTGTGCTCGCTCTGCCTCGTTCGATGGACATGCTGGCTTTGGTGGTACCTACATTCCCAGTGAGGAGTTCAGGCCTGCTGCTCTGTGGGGGTACACAGCTCTGGTTCCCAGCTTGATCAATGGGAAAGGAGTAGTGCAATGCTTAGCATAGGCATCTGGAGTTGGGGATAAATCCCACTTCAGTGCCTGGGGGATGTGTGAAAATAAAGAGCATGAAGTAGGTCTGAACAGCATTGTGTATAAAGAAAAAAAAAAATAAATAAAGTGAATAAGATCCCTGTTTCTTAATTGCTCAGAACTTGTGTTTCACACTGCCAGCCAGCACAACCCTTCTCCAGGCATCTCTTCTTCCTCCCTGTTCCCTCAGCGATCATATTGCAAACCTAACACACTTGGTTCAATTCCATCTTTAAATTCAGATTGCAGATTCTGCCCCAGAGTAACTGCATCTGTCTCAAAAGAGAGCTGGAATGGGAATTTAAACATGTTTTATGTGGGCATTCAAGTGCCTCTTGAAGCCGAGAGAGGGGCGTAGCTGAACCTGTCTAAGAATGTATATCCAGACTGAGAGGGGCAAAGCTGACATAGCTGCATTAAGGACAGTAAAAAGTGGGTTGCATGTAGGCATGAAAACAAGCTGCTGTTTAATTCCCAGCTCAGCAACTTGGGTTGAAAACTGTAACAACTGTAATTATCAGCAAGTTTCCAAGCCAGACAATTGAATCACTCGTCTGAGCAGATGCCTTTGGGGAATAGCAATAGAGCTGCACTCTTCAGTTTGTAGTACATGTACACACTGCACAGGAGCATAAAACAATTCAAGAGGTGGCTCCACCATTGCAGCCCACTCATCAACTTCCTACCACTCAAAAGAGATTGGATAAACCAGTGGGGCTTGATGCTGCCAGAGGCAGGGTGGTGACCCTGACCCCAGGGAGGTGTGGGGTGAGCACCAGGGATATCCCATGGGCTGGGAGTGCTGAAAGGTGCAAAAAGGTGCAGAGGGAATCCCCAGCCTCATAGTCTTGCCCTCGACCACAGCAGGAGTGTATGTGTTCTATGGCCAATACATGTTGTAAGGCAGCAACAGTGGGTTTAGAAGCACGTCTTAGATGCGTGGTTTGCTACAGTTGGATGAAAGGCAAGTGAAGGAGCTACCCTCTGCCGTAACACAAGATCTACTAGACTGAATTAACATACTTAAAGAACAGCTTAATTGCACTGCTTTTTGGTGAGTCTGGACAGGTTTGTTGTAGGAATTGTAGTTCACTGAATTTTCTGGGGGAAGCTACCTTCCCTTATACTGTTTTCTTCCCTCTGCAGTCAGAGACGATTAGCTTTGGGCAGGGAACACACATATACCCAGGGGAAAAACTTACCCTGGTTTTGTTCACAGTTTATTGCAAGACTGCCTGTTTTCCACAAGAACTGCTCAAGCTCCAGCAAAAAATGCAGTGGGACAGAAATGCCAGAAGCCTCCCACTGATCATTTTTCTTTTTGAAAAGCACACATTTATTCCAAACCTTGATAATTTCCTCAGTGTGCTGTGCCTTGAGCTACATTTCTAGATCTGGGAGAAAGGGATCTCACCATGTTAAAGATCTCTCTGCTGTGTGACTAAGATTATGTCCCACTGTGGATATTTCAGTTTTAAAAGTGAGATGAGACCTGATAGTGATACCACATTAAACACATCTCCTATTGATCCTTTCTAACCTTGCAAAAGAGCTGCTCTGCATTAAGTACCTTTTACTTCAGCGCTGCTGATGGGACCGCAGATGTTAACTGCCAGGCTAAATATCCTCAGAGGTCAGCAGACAGGGCATTTGAGAGGTCATAAAGTAATAATTTTCTGGTTAAGAAACAATAAGAGTGTTTACCCTTCTGCCCTCTAACTCAGTCTAAGGACATGCTATCAGCTCCCTCTGAAATGCATTTACAATATTTTTAAATAAAAGGGAATTAATAAAAGCTCTCCTTCCCAGTGTTCTCTCCCAACCACATAGTTTTGAATGTATTGCAAATCAGCTTGATATGTGAAATTATTGCACTTGACTGAACCGATGACAAAAAGGCTTTGTACTGAACAAAGGATTGTGCTTATAAAGGTATATTTTCAGACCATCCTCTCCACTATTACCGACTACCTGCTCTATACAAAGACCTGAAAGTAAATCACCTACTCTGTATTCAGGCACAAAAAATCATCTACAGTTGATGGGAGAAAAGAAAAGCCATTCTGCTTTTTAGACCGTACCTTTTGGCTTTCTGGTGTGTTTCTTCTGTATGTGAACAGATGGGGCTGGCTGTCCCCCAGTCTTCTGGAATCTCCTCTGTATTCACTCCACAAAGTTTTATTTCCAAGACCACTGAGGAAATGTCAGTCGGGCATTGCTGCTGAGAGGATGGCAGTATCTTTGCTGAGCTCTGTGGGACAGATTTCCCACAGCCATTAAAGTAGATAGAAGATACATTTTCTTCAGCTGAAATATGGCAAAGTTTTCCAGTTGAGGAGCTGGTCTGCAGGCTCAGACATGAGTTTGGAAGTTTTCTTGGTTTGGAGCTTTCTTGGTAAGCAAACCAAGAAAGCATAAAACATGCCTGTTTTTTTTTTTTCCTTATAGACTTCAAGAAAATCATGCTAGTTTTCTCAAAGAATCAACAGGCAACCTAAATCACCTTTGGAGGCCTGCTGCTAAAACACCAGCAGATGCTATAAACACACAAAGAGAGACTTCTTTTATTTTCAATCCACTTAATTTTAGACATTTAATGACTCCTTACAATCTGCTTTTTGCTGAATCAGATCCGTCTGCTTGCATTAGGCACCTTGTTTTTTTTATTCTTTTGGGAAAAGATGCATATTTTCTCAGCTTTTGGTAGTTGTCTTTGACTGGGTGATTGAGTCTTTAGCCCTGTTTTTATTTCTTTTTCCTCTTCTTTCTCTCTACTAATGTTTTGTAAACAAAACAAAAAAACAACCCGCCCCCTAAAAAGGGTGGGAAACAATAAGTCTGTGTTTGGTATGTGCAGCAGCTTGAAAATGAGGTGAGTGTGTAATGGATAGCGCATGTGTCATATGAGAATTGTGGTGCCTGCCAAAACATTATTGTTGTTACCGTGTGTGTGTGTGTGTGTGTGTGTGTGTGTGTGTGTGTGAGAGAGAGAGAGAGAGAGAGAGGAAGATTAAGCTAAGAGACTCATGCCAGCCATCTCTGAGGTACGTTGTGGGAACCAAGGGGGTGGACGTTCTCTGGCTGAAATAATATGTGTGTGAGTAATTCCCTCCTTGAATTTTGAGTAAGACCTTAGGAAGCTGGCTGGTTTTGTCCGTGGCTGGGAACAGTCAGTCCCGTGTAGTGGGAGATGCTCCTAGTTTTTAACTCTTTGCTTCAGGGCAACACTATTTCCAAACACTCACTGGGCTTGGTACTAAAGTTTCCCCAATGGCAAGTGCTGGGTGGAGGAAGGCTGACTGTCCTGTAACAGTTAGGAGGATGGAAAATTTTCCTTCTTGAAATGGGGAGGAAAAGTAAAAGCTCAAATATTCCCAAAGCAATTTTGATAATGATAATTTTGAAATTGAATGCATCAGTCAAAGAATTTTATTTCAATCATTCACATTTTAAAATGTCCTTTTTAATTAGCTACTGTAAGTCACTGATAAGCAGACCTTTCTTTCAGACCTGGTCAAGTGAGCTGTTTCTATTGTACAAATGTAGAAACAATGCAGAAGGTTATAGATGTGTCTACTTTTTAAGGAAACAGGCCTTTTGTCAAGATTTGTTCTCTTTGTTGTTTGCTTTGATTAATTAGGTTTTTTTCAGTGAAAATCAACTTGCTCACCTTTACCACTGACTTTCCTATATTTGTTTCTAAAGGGGTCTTCTGCTTAAGTTGTTTCTTCCTTTTAGTCTAATTAGATTTTAATACTGAATGTAGCATTGCTCTTCACCCTCTGCCTGTTTGTTTTTCTTCATAATCTATTCTTCTGGAACTTAGAAAAAATCTTTTGAAAATACAAGCGGATGATGCCCATCAGATCACCTCTCCTTTTTTATTATATCAACTTTTTTTCCTAATAGATAATGAAGCACTAGCTCTTTTTACAGAAACTGTGTGGGCTTTGACCCTTGGAGATTTTTCTTGTCCAAATGCTGGACCGTGCTGTCCTTAATTAGACTCTTACTCTCCTCTCCAAGTACTGAGGAGAGGTCGGCTGGTCTGTAATTCCTCTCATCACTCTTGGCTTCTTTTATGAAAGTATAGATGCTAACAGTCACTTCACAGTCATGAAAAACTGATGGTGTTTCAAGGCTTCAGTGTATCTCCCTATCAGGATCTCTGCTCTTCACCCTTAATTTCAGCAGATTTCAAGTCCAAGTTTCTTTAAGTCTCATCCAAAGTCACTGAAGTCAAAAGAAAAACTCCTTTAACCTTTCCCCACCTACACTCCTCAGCTCTACCCGCTCCTGTGCTTGTATCTGAACTTTGACAGTTGTTTCTATCTGCCTAAAACAGGGTCTGCAGGTTGTGTAGGGATAAGTCTTGATAACAGGGAGGTTTGCAGTGTGGCAGGAAAATACATTCCAGCAGAATGGCAGATAGATATACTAATAATATGTAACTGCAGCACCATGTGGTTTATTTCTTATTTTTTTCTCACAGGAGTAAAAGCAGATGCTTCGGCAGGAGGTAGGAGCAGAGCACACAGGAGAGGGCAGAGAGGCTGGGTTACCCCTGGGGAGACCCTTCTTGCCACCACACACTGTCTCACTGCCCCCCTCTCCTCACGCGAGGAGCAACAGAGCACGCAAAAAAGAAGAATCCCGCTGGCCGGATCCATGCAGCCCCACTGCCAGCCTGGGCAAGCACTGCTTCCCCAGTGGAGAGAGAGGGGCAAGAGCTTCATGTCTTCCCACCAGCTCACCCCTCTCTCTGACCCCGCTGCCTTTTCCAGGGAGCCTGGCATAGACATGGGTCAGCTGAGCCAAAGACCTGGTCTTTAAGTGTTGCTCCTCCCAGACTTGTGCAGCCATATTCAGTGGAGGGGGTAGGAGTTTTCTGATGCCCAGTTTAGCATTTTCATGGGCTTTATCATGTGGCTCATATGGAGAGGAACCTGAGGAGCTGCCCCTGCCCCACTCTCGGCAGTGGTTCTCCATGCCACAGGGACCTGCCTGGGCAGAGGGCAGTGGGGTGGTTGGAGAAAGCCACCTAAAATGTCCAGTGCAGCTCCCTTCCCACTATAGCACCACTTTTCCTTTAATCTGAGAGCAGAATAATTGCCCCAGAAAGATGCTGAAGTTGACAATTTTGCCACAGAGCAACTTCTCAGTGAATGGAGAGAAAAGGAAAGCCCAGCTTTAGAAGAAGAATGTACAGTTGCTTCTTTGGAGTCTTCTCTAGCCATTACTGCTGGGGTGAAAAGACCAGACAGACAAACAGCCAGCCTGGAGCATTGCTCAGTATTTCTCCCAGTTGCTGGATGCCTTCCTGGATCAAC
Source organism: Antrostomus carolinensis (assembly GCF_000700745.2). Taxonomy (NCBI): domain Eukaryota; kingdom Metazoa; phylum Chordata; class Aves; order Caprimulgiformes; family Caprimulgidae; genus Antrostomus; species Antrostomus carolinensis. The sequence goes on along the minus strand of NW_010310285.1, from coordinate 21,522 downwards.
TCAGGCTCAGGGCAGTTTGCTCTGCTTGTACTTCACCTATCTACTCCTGGAAGGTGAAGAAGAGGGAGAGGGGGATAATCTGGAATGCAATGCACTTCTCACAAGCTTTTCACAGTGTCCTGTCTTGCCCATTTCAATGTCAGAAGGGGCAGACCACAGATCTCCTTGAGTGCACCCTGCCAAGTCATCCACCTGAAAAATACTTATCTTTCTATCTTTCTTTCCCATGTTTCTGGACTCTCAGGCTAACAGGCCTGAGTAATACATACTTTAAGCAAAACTACTTCTGTTAATTGAACAAGAAGGGTTTCAATGTTCAGAGACCCATGTTTCACCTAGACAAGTTTTTATGGTGGAGAACAAGCTCAGCTATGATAACAGACTGCTGCCTGGTAAGAAGAGAAATTCAGCCCTGTGCTTCCCCTTATGTTGCATCTGCAAACCATCTTCAGACCTGTGGATATTACGTTGTGGTGACTGCTGTTGGAGAGAAACTTCTTGGAGGCATTTCTCTGAATCACACTATGATGAAGTTGATGCTCCACATTTATGCTTCCCCATTCTTTGGGAAGTTGAACACCAGCACTCCTGCTGGCTCTGCCAGACAGCTTGTAGTTAAAAGAGGCTCTAAGTGATGAGAAGGGTAGCTTCCACCAAGGTCATTAACAGCTCTAGTATGGCACTGGTGGTGGCTGTGGACCACCAAAGGGTTGAGACTGTGTATGGAGTGGTTCTTCCCTTCAAATGACCCCTTCTTCTCTTTGATATGAACTGTGTGGAAACTTGTATGGGGAATTTGAGCCCCCAAGGCAAGATGTTTACTGCTCAGTGGATAATCATCAGGGTGGGAGAGGGCTTAGTGACCTTTTGAAGGTCTGTTGTGCTGAAAGGTGATTTGAGATTGCTGAGGGGCTGTTCAAGTGACTTTGCTGCTCAGTGGTTTGTTTCCAGACCATATACAAGTTACGGAGGGGAACTATGCTCAGACTGTATTGTGCCCTTGCACTCCTCAGTATAAAATGTATAGAGGTGACCATGACAGTCTCTGTGTGGGCCTTGTCAGAACGAAAGGATTCGGAGAGTGATAATGATTTTTTTTTTTAAGTTTTTATTGAATAAGTGGGTAAGACAGGTAACCTGCAAAAAACTTTCCTTGGTATAAGCTTTGCATATTTTCAGTGCTCCTTCTAATTCTTTAGAAACCTGATCAAAGCCATGGCCTGCCTCTGCACAGCTCCTCTCTTGCACTCAGGAGAGACTTGGTGACACAGCTATCTTTGTTCAGATCAAAGATCCAGCCCAATAGCCTATCCTTGTTTGCTTAGTGAAAAAGTATAAGCCTAAGGCAGGTTTTTCATGGTACTTCCCCTAATGCCTCCCTTCTTTCCAGAAAGTGATGCTTTAGAGATGAGCTCAGATAAGATCAGGCCCCTGGGTCTAGATGTTGTGCTTTCACTTCTTCAGAAATGTTGCTAGCAGGACCTTACCGGTCTTGGAGAGGCTCATTGGCCTGGGCAGTGCCTCTGGGCAGGATGTGGAGGCACAGATAGATCGAGGCCCTGCAGAGCCCAGAGCCTTATGCTGCTGCCCTTGTGCTGATCCAGGTATAGTGACCAGTCTTTGACAGCCTTTGCTCCAGCAGGTTCCAGACTGGGATGCTCAACTGCTGTTGTCACACCTTTTAGCGGTTTGGCTCTGCCAGGTCTCCCCAGCTCTACAAAGGAGGAAGAAGGGCTATGTCTCTCTTTCTCCAGCTACAAGACACAGCTGTTTGACTCTTGGGAGAGACCTTGGGGTTTGCCCTATGGCTTGGACTCTTTTGTTCTATTTTCAAGAACAGCCAGAGCGAGCTGAAGCCAGCTGCCAGAAAGGTACACTGAGGCAATGCTTTGTGCTATGCTAGTCTGCATTTAGGAAAGAACTATTCTCCTGAGTGAGTCTTCTGATACTGGTCCTTGTGAAAAAACAGTCAGTGTTCCTGTCCATTCTCAGTGCTTTACTGGGCAGCATGTACTTGTTCAGACAGGGGCTGGTGTTGATGCAAGAGCACTTGATGGGAGACTTGCAGAGAGGCACCTTGTTGTGTGGGTGATGATAGAACAGGTTTTCTGCCCTTGTGAGCAAAGGGGTAATTTCCTGGGGATCAACTCCTGTGTCTTTGTACCTGTTGCAGAAGCCAAGGCTGAGGCCACTGATCATAGCCCACAAAGAAATGCCTGTTTTTCAGATGCCTGCTGGGGGTGACTTTGTGTCCCCACAGTAAGCATGTTTGTTCCTATAGCTTTGACTGACCAAGAAAGCAGCTTCTCAGCTCTTGTTTGGTCAAGCCTCCTAGAGCTTCCCAGGGCCCAGTTGTGAGGTCTTGCCTCCTTATTAAGATAGTTTGGAATAACTCTGTCAATGACTGGTTTTCAGGAAAGTTTGTGTCTTGTTTCTTTGGGAATCCATGTGTCTTCAGCTGGAGTTACATGGAAGTGAGACTGTTTTATGTTCCTGCCCTGTGTGGGACTTGGAGAAGCACACTGGAAGGACCATTCTCCATAAAGTGTCATCTGCTCTTTTCCTTTCTTTTGATTGAGATTAAAAAAATCCACAGCCCCAAATCCCAAGATGTTATTATTTTCTGTGTGTTCGTTTTTCCCTGAAAAACATCTCTTAGAAGGTGGATCATAGATCATATTGAAAAGAGCCCTATTGATGGAGACTCTTCTGCCCACGTTGATACTGGAGGTTTGTGGCACTCAGTTTCCTAATGTGTATTGCCAGCGTGCTACTCCTTTGCAAAACTAGAAACTCCAGTATCTCTATGGCCAGTTTCTTACTGGAGTCTGGAAGGGACTGTGTTGCCCCTTATTCAAATTGATGTTGTTTTCTTGTTTCCAGATTTGGCACAAAGATGAGAGAACAGAAAAAAGGAATTGAATGAAAATTCTAATGTTAAAACTACTATGACAATGCATAGATCCAACGTAGACATCCAAGTGTATGTTCCCCTTATATGACTTTATGTTCCCCATACTAAGGAGGCTCCCTCAAGTGACCAGCATGCCCCAGTTTTGCCTCCTTATCAGAATAAGGACCCAAGGAATCAGTGGGACAGGAACACCTCAGAGAGCAACATGTGCCCCTTGAAAAGAGGGACTGGGCATTACCAAGAGTCCAACAGGGCCAGGGACCTAACAGAAAACCTTACTCCAAGGGATGAGGAATTCAGGCTAGACAGGAGCTGCACAGGCACGAGTAGGCTGGCATGTTCTTTTTGTCAGAGCTATGCCAGGGAAGTAGCAGAGCAGAGCTTCCTCTTTTTGTATTTCCAGAGGGTCTTCTTGGGGAGTGTCTGCTCTCCCAAGGTGTGATGGTTAACCACTTAGCTGCTTACTCAGTCTCCCCCAGTGGGATAGGGGAGAGAATTGGAAGGGCAAAAGTGAGAAAAGTCATGCACACAAGCGAAGCAAAACAAAGAATTTATTCACCACTTCCCATCAGCAGGCAGGTGTTCAGCCATCTCCAGGAAAGCAGGGCTCCATCACGTGTAATGATTACTTGGGAAGATGAAGACCATCACTCCAAACGTCTCCCTCTTCCTTCCTCTTCCCCCAGCTATATATGCTGAGCACAACATCATATGGTATGGAATATCACTTTGGTCACTTGGGGTCAGCTGTCCCAGCTGTGTCTCCTCAGAGCTTCTTGTGCAGTCCCAGCCTACTCGCTGGTGGGGTGGTGTGAGAAGCAGAAAAGGCCTTGACTCTGTGTAAGCGCTGCTCAGCAATAACAAAAATATCTCCCCATTATCAACACTGTTTTCAGCACAAAACGTAAACACAGCCCCATACCAGCTACTGTGAAGAAAATTAACTCTATCTCAGACAAAACTAGCACACAAGGACATCCTTCTCCTGTCCAACTAGTGATTTGGAGGTGACAGGAGTCATTTGTTGCTGAAATCAGGGACCACAAAAAGTGCAGAGAGGTGACTCTGGGATAACCTTCTCTAGGTAGACCTGTGCTCTTGGATATATGTTAGGGGGCTGTTTTCCTTGATCACATTTCCTGTATTAATGCTGTGAGATTGTAATGAAGTGTGCAGATTACTTCCATTTATTAAATAATTATTCCAAGAGGTAGTTTGTTTTTGCCATTCTCTTCAGATTTAAATGAATAAGAATTTTTCAGTGTGAGAGATGCTGCTTTACAGGCTAAAATTAAATTTGCTGCAGTACTTGTTTTCACTGTTTCTTCAGGTTTTGCTGAAGTAGTAGCCCCTTTTTTAAAAAGTAATCCTGGTTTTGCAGCCATTGCTGAGGAAATTTCAGAGGGGTTAGTGGCAAGATGGCTTTTCTCAGTAGATCTTCTTCTTTTCAAGTGTCCTATACTGAGAGTCAATTTCCCATCCTGAAAGATGCAGGAAGTAAACATGCTGGACTGGACATCTGCCTAGTCCCATCTTTTCCTTGTGGACCTGATCCTATAGCTGAAGGTGGAGAACAGCCTCCTCCCCAGCACCACTGCTCAGGCAAGAAGCTTTTCTTGCCCTCCCTGGTCAGTGTTGCCAGCAAGCACTGAGAACACGGGTGAAGTAGCAGTCCCAGAGAAGCCCTAGAGCTCTTTGCAGAGTTTCCAGTGTACTTGAGTGTTCTCCGTGTGCCTTTATGTGTGCCCTAGAGCCCTCCATTTGAGTTTTGTATGACCTCAGATGTTTCTTTCAGTGGCTTTCAGAGCCACCCATGTATCTTTCTGTGCAAACCAGGGTAATCTGTGTGCATTTTCATGTGCCCCAGAGCCCTCTGTGTGCATTTCAGTGAGCGTCTGAGCTCTTGGTTAGCCTTTTGATGTGCTCCATAACACTTTGGGTACAAGAGGTAAAGGCAGAACCAGATGACCTGGAAGGAACATGAGACACTCTCTAAGCTTGCAGAGATGGGTTTAGGAAAACCAGAGACCACCTAAAATTGAATCTGGTGAGGGATGTGAAAGGCAACAAGAAGGGCATCAAAAAGTATACCAATTGCAAAAAGACAAGGGGAAATGTAGTCTGCTGCTTAATGGGGCAGAGGATCTAGTGACAAGAGACATGAAAAAGACTGAGGTATTTAATGACTTCTTTGCCTTAGTCTTTGTTGGTAAGATCTGCCTTCAGGAATCCCAGGCCCCTGTGACTACAGGGAAAGGCTCGAGCACCAAACACTTTTTGTGGAGGAGGATCAGGTTAAGGAAGATGCAGGCGACATACACAAGTCCGTGGGGCACGATGAGATGTAGCCACGAGTGTTGTAGCAGCTGCCTGATATCACTATAATGCCACTCTCAATTGTCTTTAAACCATCAAGGAAACCATAGGAAGTTCCTGAAGACTGGACGAAAACAAGCATCACTTCTGTCTTCAAGAAGGGCAAGAAGGAGGATCCAGAAAATTACAGGCCAGTCAGCCTTGCCTTGATCTCTGGAAAAGTGATGAAGCAGCTAATCATGGTAGCTCTATACCAGAGCTATCTTATTTTATTTCTATTTTTTATTTATAGTTGGGACCTAAATGACCAATGAGGTAATAAATTCTAGTTCTTTGGTCTTCATAGTGGAGACACTCCTGTCTCGTAGGGGCAGAATTTATCCTCAACAGTTCCAATCTCTGCTTGCACCTCTCCTTCTCCGAATATTTACCTACCTTATAGTGGGTAGAACTACTTCATATTTGCAAGATGCTTTGAAACCTGCAAATGGGAAATACATACACAGTATAAAGTATACAACTATATCACAGAATCACAGAATGGTAGGGATTGGAAGGGACCTCTGGAGATCACCTAGTCCAATATCCCTGCCAAAGCAGGTACATATAGAGGAGGTTGCACAGGACTGCATCCAGGCAGGTTTTGAATATCTTTAGAGAAAGAGACTATACAACTGCTTGGGCAGCCTGTTCCAGTGCTCTGTCACCCTCAATGTAAAGATTTCCCTCAGTTCAGATGGAACTTCCCATGTTCAATATGTTGTGATCTTCTTCAACTCCTTGTTATATGTTGCCACACATTCATAGATTTTTGCATATCTTAATATCCTGAAGGTCCCTGAGCTTGAATGTCCATTGTCTCTGAATGAACCATGTCTCTGAAGTCAAGCAGTTTATAGTGTCTTGCAGTAGTATGGTCCACAATGGTTGCCTTCTCTCAGCTCCTGATACAAAGTCCAAAATATTTCATCTGCCATGTGCCCCATGGTGGCTACACAATTACCATGATGAACTCATGTACTTAGAAAGCTTGTACGTCATCCAATAGAGATTTTTAGTATGCTGGAAGTGAAATCTTCCCACTTTCTTACCTTAAAGGATTTAGTTCATTCCATATTTTCTATGCCAGCAGTACCTTGTGTAGCTATCTCCACTGAAGAGAAGAACACTGAAGGATCAAACAGGAAGTGTAAGGGAAGTGATCTTAGAGAGAAATCAAAGACTTTTGATTAAAGCCACTCAACGCCAAATGATCAAGGCTTTATGGTTTTGCACAAAGCTGAAGAAAAGAGTTGGCCACTACAAATAGAGCCCTTATTCTGCCACCTCCCTTCACTAATTCCTACTGGGTGCCGAAGAGTTACAGGGATCTTTTGCTCACTCACCCGAGTCAACATGCTTTAATTTTACCCACTCTGCTGTAACCGTCGGCAGTGACAGGGGCTCACGTGCAGCAGAGCTGTGAGTGCCCTGGCAGAGTGGCTGAATGCCTGCTTATCTTTCTCAGTATCTAGTGTGGCTTTGTGTCAAGAGGGAAAGCAGGCAAGGGAAAAAGGAAGTGATTGTCCTGAAGAGAAAGAAGCAGGGAAGAACAGCAAGAGGAATTTGCTGACCAGGCACTAACGGTTGAATTTCCAGACGAAAGGGAGCATTTCAGGAAATTAAGCAGCGAAATAATGCATTTTCCTCAGAGATGACCAAATTCCTCTGAATGAACCATTTCTGTTGTGTTCAGCCCAAAGCATTCAAAAGTTATGAGTCAGACTGAAAAAAGCCCCCGAGATTTTTTTTCCTACAAAATTAATGAATGTGATGTACTTTTTTTCTAATTATCTTTTCCTATTCAAATACTAAGATACTTGACCCATGCTTTCAGGGCTTTTTCAGACCTCATGCTTTTGGACTATTACTAGAGGAGTGGTGCTGGGACTTGATGACAAATGTCAATCACGGTGAAATTCCTGATCATATCATGGGAGATGGTGACACTGCATTTCCTTTGCAGTCATTTTAAGTCTACTTTTACAGTTCAAAAAAAGCCAATATTGCCACCTTTCCAAGTAGTGTGAATCCCCAGTGTTATTCCCTGACACCAGAGTGCTGGTGAATCAGCAGGTCTGTGTGGAAGTCAGATTGATGCTGATCTCTAAAACCCAAGACCCTCTGGCATTTTGCCCCCTTGGCTCCCTGTCATGCTCACAGGACTTGGGAGCACAAATGGCTTTTCAAGCCATTTTAAAACCCTGCTTCTGTGCAGGTGTCAAAGCTGGTTAGCATGCATACTTTGGAGTGATACTGCCTGGAAAGTGCGTGCAAAAATGAAGCTGCTTTCTGAAAAAAGGTTGTCCCTGGCAGAGTGCCAGCTGCCTGGGCATGGTGTTTTTACAGAGCTTCTGCTTAAGTGTCTCAAGTGTTTGCTCGATGGTTGAGTTTTAACTTTTGATTCTGTAGATTCAGGGCTCAGTCATGCCCCGGGGAGTAAGTAGCAAAACTCTCATTGCTTTAATGGGGAGTATGATTAACTATTTACTGTTGGGGGAAGACTGGGCACTGAAGGCACTGAACACTCAAGGTTCCCAGGCAGTTCTAGGGGAGCCAAAAATGCTTTGGTTTTGGCTGTGGGTGCTCACCACAGCCCCAGCCAAAGAGGTTCTTCCAAAAACCCTCTTGGCAAGGAGAGTGCAGATTTGTCTCCCATGTTTAATGAGGATCATGTCTTTCCCTGCTCTGGGGGGCCACTGGGGGCAAAGTGATTTAATCCCCAGCTGACTTCAACAGCTCATAGAAGAGGTGCAAGTGAGGACAAATAGCAGTTCAAATTATTTTGATAATTTAGGTAACCAAGAACACAGGAAGAGGGGATACTCACACAGAGGAATACAAAAGTTTTCCACTCTGAGCATGTTAATAGTCAGAGAGAGAACAAGAGAGGAGCCATCCCCTGTGTGGTCAGAGCACACACAGGGAGATCTTCTCCTGAGTCACTCATTGCTCCCTTAGCCTCACTAAGGGAGAAGGTTTACCTTTATGACCAAACCCCTTGGCAAATGCACTTGATTTTTCCTCCAAGCATAATGACCACTCTTTGGTTGCAGTGTGGTAGATGGAAAGAAGCTGTGTTTCCACCAGTGTGTTACCCGTAGAGATTCTTTGCACAGAAGAAGAGAGCCTGAAGTAAATTGTGGTTGCCTGTATTTGAGCACATGATGTTTGTCCACAGGCAGTTTTCAGTGAGCATTTCCTCTTGAGAGCTGCATGCAGGAATCTGTCCTTTTCTTTTTGTTTCTGAGTCTTTCTGTAAAGAGTCACTTTTAAGGTAACATTAGAGAATATCTGTAGCAAATAGTTGCTCAAGTTGTAGCCATTAACATCTATGCTGAATCAGTCTGGCCATCTGAAATATAGGAAGTGACTGCTAGATAATCCAGGTTTCCCATCACAATAATTAACCTGGCTTGAATGTTGAGGGCTGACTGAATTGGTGATGAAGCTTTATATGAAGATATTCCTATAGACCCACCATTGTGCTCCTTCCAGGAATGTGCATATTAGTAACTGAATCAACATGAGCCTCTATAAAGCAAAGGTCTACAATTACTGTCCTTTTTCAGACAGGAAATCTGAAATAGAGAGGAAAACTGCCACCAAGCATCCACAGATCCACATTCTTGCCTTCCTTTACACACTTCCTAAAACAATATCTTATGTACAGTGTGCAACTGATGTGAGGGACTACTGCTTAGCCTGATGACCAGTCTGGGCTCCCTCCTGTATCATACTCACCTGTTGTCTTGTGTTCTCTCCTTTCTTACTCTTAGGGACTTACTCACTCTTCTTGACTTCTTAGAGTTTAGTGCAAGGGGCCTTTATGCCTGAATGGAGTCTCCAAGGTCAATTTTAAATAATAAGGGCAACAATAACGAGCAAAATCAAGAAAATATGACTGAAGCTTTAAAAGATATGCATGGGATTCAGCTTCAGTTTATCTAGTCAGTTTTGCAAACCTTAACCAGTGTAATTTCCTCAAAGTCATAGAGAATCTATGCTGTCAGGAATAATATGCTGGTGACCAAGCCATGGGTTACAAGCAATCCTCCTTCTTTAAAGAGTTAAATGGCTCTAGACTCCTTTTTGTTTAGAGATCTAGAATAACTGTGCTGACACCACCATTAAAACTGGTCTGACATCGAACTCCGCTGGATAAAATCTCTTGTGAAACCATTTCAAACAGCAAATGTAATCAGGAGTAATCATTGTGACACTTTTACAAGCCATCTCCCAGCTAAAAATCAGGGGGGGAATGGTAAATAATTTAAAATTATCTACTTGTTTTTCTGTTATTGTATTTTGCTCTTTTATTCTTTGAAAAGCATAAGTGAGTAACACTGGTGCTGGTGGCTGCAGTGAATTTCTGAGTCTCAGGACTGAATGAGGTGGCTTTCACAAAGGGAAGAGCTAGATGCTCTCGAGCGAGATGGGGGAAGAAGGGAGGGGGGAAGTGAGAGGATCTTGCTGCATTAAACACCACTTTCTGTGGAAACAATTAGTGCTGTAAGTGTATTCTTGAAGACGGGCGGCTCTACAATGAGATTACTTACAAGCACCATCTCTGCTAAAACGCCCATAAAGAGTTCCGCAGTTCTGAGAAGTCATCTTCGGAGACGCTGCTTATTGGAAGTCACAGGCGATATTTCATGCTGTACTCTTTTGAAATTAGCTAATGTTTGGGTCATACTTAGCCTTCCAAATTGCCAAAACCTCCAGGGCTTTGCTGTTTTTTGATGGAGTGTAGACACCGCAGATTGTTTGCAGCCCACAAGGCAGTGTCTTCAGGGGGTATTAGTGATATGTAGGGGTAGTCTGAGGTTTGCAAATCAGTGTGGGTCAGATTCAGGTTCCACTTTATCTGAACCACCAAAGTTTTCAAGGCTGTGGGTTAGATGAAAGACTGTGTTTCCCTTCCCTGCCCCACTTCTGTAATGTGTAACTTGGGACAGCTAGGTTTTGTAAAACCTCAGGAGGTTGCTTTTTGACCCTGTAAAACAAAACAAACCCATGTGTGGTTTGAACTAAGGGCTTTGTTTTAAATCTTTTGTTTTGTTTTGCTGTTTTACCCCATACAGTTTACACCTTAGACAGATGAACTTTACATGCTGTAGGTTATCTAGCAATTGCCTCCTGCAGAAACCACCTTTAGAAGTAACTGGCTCTTCTGGAGACTGGCTGAGTTGCATGATTAGATCTCAGGCATCTAACACTATGCTTTTGTGTTTGAACCATATCAACTGAGAAAGATATTAGGTAAGACTGAAGGGTTCTTGCAGCAAGGAAAATAAAGGAGAAATGTTAAGGATATCTTCTTGCACTGAGGATGTTGAAGACCTTGAATAAATTTCTGAGCTAAGATGTAGTCTCCATCACTGAAAATCTTTAAGAACAGGTTGGATAAACATCTGCCAACAATGCTGATGCAGCTGATCCAGTTTTTTTTTCCTTTATATAATTTATAAAGGAAAAAATTATATGAAATTTAACCTTTGTTTTGTAGTTAACATCATGTCTCCTTGCTTTAGTGAAGTTGTCATCTCCATTGAGCAACCCCACTTCAATTACTATCACACTCATTGAAGGCTCTCCCCAGAAGCTAACACTATTTTTCAGGGTAACAAGGGAGTGATTTTCAGATTAATTCCTTCACAGGAGCTCTTGGATGTTTATTGTCATCTTAATCAAATAATGCAACTCATTCCAGGCAGTCTGAGCCTTCCTGCTAAGTCTGTATCTCACAGTCAGTACCACAGGATTAATAGCCACTAGTCAATTACTCATTTATGGACATGAGCTGTGCAAGACTACACAGGGTATCTTTTGGCTGACATTGGAGGGATTGTCTTCTGAGTTCACACTGGATTTTCATCTGTGTGATATACAGGCAAATGAGGCAATCTTCTAGAATGGCAGTCTGCTGGGATCCACAGAAATACCACCACCTTGCTGCTCTACTGAGTCTAAGCTAGAGACCTAGAAACGAGGGGCCAGAGTACCTTCCATCAACATTATTTGTAGCCTTGTTCTTCCTGCTCCCCCACTGGCAGCTGGAGCAAAAACTTGGGCTCCCCAATGTCTTAATCCCCCTCATTCTTCTTTCCATGCCAGTTTTCACTCTGACCTCTTCCTTTACCAGTGTGGACCAAACCTGCCTCTTAATCCCTGAAGTGGAAAAAACAAGCCTTGACCACCCTGCTGGGAAGACATGCACCAGCTCATTTTTTGTAGTCTCACTCCTAAATCCCACCACTGTAATACAGCTGAGAAAGGACCCAGAATGGAGTAGATTACAGGACAAATCCTCTCCCTGTCTTCTCTTAGCCTCAGTTTAGCCAATGCAGATAAGCAGCCCAGGCAAGAGCTCAGATTAGGTTCAAATCAGGCCAATCACAACTTCATTTTGCAATTAGCTTGAAAGAATTTTGCTGCACATTTTGCCTAAAAATAATTTGTAAATTGACCAGAGTTTCTAATGTGGAATTATTACAGATATTTCAGGGATTGATTTAGCATGAATAATTGAATTTTAGTGTAGAGACAACAGTCTCTTTTAAATATGGGGTATTTTCAAGATTCGTTTCAAAACAGGCAGTCATAGGACTCCACTCTTATCAGTCTTTGGATCAGTTCTTCTCAGGACTCAGTGCGTGTCCTTGGATAATGTAGGATTAGCATCAAATCCTACTTATTATTACAATTTGACCTTTTAGAGTTATGAAACTGAATTTACTAATCTTTATGGAATGATATCCCCCCATACTTTTCTATTCCAGAAGTATAAGATGACCAAACCCCAAAACTAAAATAGCATTAGGTACAAAACCTTAGTGAATAGCATCTGACCATGTCAGATAAATTGTGAAAACAGTATGGATTAGACAGAACAAATGCAACAGTAGTGTCACTTAAATTAAACAGCATTTCTACTGTTTCTAGGTTTATGCAAAAATACATGTGACTTGCAGGATTTTGTGTTTCCCCAAAACTATAGATTTAAACTAGTTTGACCCTATTGCCTTTGACGGCCTCACCAACCTTTGCAAAGGTACATGCCACTCTGGAAGGCATTACCATAGAGGAGTTGGTACAAGTCCTAACTAATAACACCATGCAGAATCCCAGAAAAAAAGAGAAAAGTTCTATAAATATCTCTTGAGGGCAATTCCCTGGGACAATTCTTTCAAGCATATGCTGTTTGCATCGAGAATAGTGGGAAAGGATCTGGCCTGTAGGTCCTGAGAGGAAGAGATGGGATGGGTGTGGGGTGGCACCGGTAGGGCAAAGATACAGACTGCAGCTGGTGCTGTGGAGATGCTTTCACCTTACACTCCATGGTGAGTGGGGACAGATCCAAGGGTTTCATGCCAGGCCCTTGTTTAACCATGATTCTTACTCTCTGTTTGTGCAATTAGCTCCAAAACTGCTGCATTTAAATGTTCCCTTTAAGAAGAATGAAATCCCCTGGTATAAAGGCAAGAAGTGGTCCCTCCAGTGTGGCAATGCTATATGCTGTGTCTATATCACATCAGATTGAACTGTGTCATGTCACACCATCCACTGCACTGGGGAATGGGCTGCAGGCAGGCAAAGGTATGTACCTCCTGGTTGTGTCTCTCCAGGACCCTGTGTGCTGAAGGTTAAGCAAGTGCAGGAGCTGGGAATCTGGTGAAGCGGAAGACAGGGGTACTCTGCTATTCCATGGCAACATAGGTTTGAATTTCACATTGATATTGCATAATGTAAGCAATGTGAACAAGAAATGAATCCTAGTCAGTGGGCCTGAGTATCAGCTTGGTCCCAGGTACCTTCCCACCCTACATGGGAGCAGAAAGAAATGGCTCTATGTTTCAATGGTACCTTAGAGAAAGAAGATCATGCAAACAACATGCCTTGCCTGATACACTAACCATTCAGGCTGACACCTAAGAAACTGGTAACACAGTGGTGCTTCTTCAGGTAACTCTCTACAAAAGTTATTCACAGTTCTTGGTAATACATGAGTTTCCAGCTTAACTCTTGGAAAGGAAGAGACGCTACTCATAGCACCAGGCTTTCAATTTGAAGTCATGTCTGGCTTTTTTTTTAAACAAACAGGGCCTTTATTTCATCATTTAGAGTATTCTGCTCTTTAGAGCATAATAGCTAAAATTCCTGAGAATGGCATTTGCTGAGATTTTTCTGTAATCTTTTAATGCTTTCCAATACCCAGAGTACAATTAACATTATGCCTAATGGATATTGGATATCTGTAGTATCATCCCCCTCCCTCACCTACACTATAGATGCAGTAGTTCCATGTAACCTCCTCTGGGATGCTCATTTGAATGGTGTTTTTAATTGCATTGCCTTGTTCTGGGAGAGGGGTGGTATGTCATTACACATATGAGCCATGCTGCCCTATGCTCATGTCAAGAGCTTAATGATTGTCAAATTGACTTTTAGCTGCAGGTTTTTTGATACTTCCTGTTCGTCTTTGAACACGATCCATAGCTCGTCCCTGACTCTTGCTGTTGCTTCTACAATAAGTAACAGCTTTCCACAAAGCACCATTTCAGATGTGAAGGATCAGAGAAACTACACCCACCACAGGTATCCCTCATCTAAAAAGAAACTCATGTCAAATAAAGATTTTAGGATACCACATACATCTTGATTTACTCAGAGTGCATTTTAATCTGTTTTCCTCTGTCTTCCAAATTAGTTTTCAAAGAATCACAGAAGCACTGAGCACTAATCAGAAGGGACCTCTGGAGATCATCTAGTCCAAACCCTGCTTTAGGGGTTTGAATTACTCCAAGGATTGAGACCCCCACAGCCTCTCTGGGCACCCTCACAGGAACACAAAATGGTTTGTTTTATCTAAATGGAATGTTATATATTTCAGCTTATGCCTATTGCCTCTTGTCCTGTTACTGGGACTTCTTTACTCCTCCCATCAGGTATTTATACACATAGCTAAGATCCCCCAGAGCCTTCTCTAATTGAAATTCAACAGTCTCAACTCTCTCAGCCTCCCTTTGTATGTCAGATGCTCCTAGACCTTAACCATTTTCGTAGCCCTTTGTTGAAGTCCCTTCAGTATGTCTATGTCTTTCTTGCTTTGTTAAAGAAGTTGTTGGGAAGGAGACTTTCATGTTCTTCAGCTCAGCGTGGTGGGTGTTCAAGTTAGTAAGGAAACCTATGGGTTCCCACATCACGTTCCTTCACCAAGAAAAGTTCTATTCCCATGAACATATTGAAAGAGATAAACAGTTCCTCAGAGCTGAGTCTTTGGACTACACATAGATCTTCATCATCCTCTGATGCCATTGTGTCCTTATTTTAGAGAGAATTTCCACAGCTTCTCTATCTTTAAATATATTCCTCAAGCCTCTGTACTTCTCAAAGTACCCACCCACCGCACTAGAAAAGTGCTAATGCACCTGCACAGTAGAGCCAAGATACCTTGCTCCCTTTAGGGAAAAACCATGTAAAACTTAACACGAAGACTGGAATATCAAAAGGATCAGGCCTAAAATCAATAGTATTAATGAAAAAATAGGAAGTGAAGATAGGAGAAATTTAACAGGATAACAAATGCCACTTGATCTAGCAGAATTTGTCACAGCTGGCTGAAGGACGAGGATTTTACAACATGGATGAAGCTGAAACAGTAATTAACAAGAGGTATGGAGAGTCTGGTATTTATCAAGAGTACATCTTATGTAGAGTATTAATATACTTGAAATTTTGTAACAAATTCTATGCTCTTGAGAAACCAATTGGATTAAAACCCAAAAGAAAGGACATTTATCTGTTTGGAATTATACAATATGATTATTCTGGAAGACTGTGTGGAGGAAATGGATGGTACAAAATCCTGGTATACCTCCTTTATGAGACTTTTCTGTTCCAGGTACATCCCTGCGCTTGTGCTATTCAAACACATATACCATGCTGGAAATGTGGATATGATAGAACAGAAAGGAGTCTGAAACACAGATCATTTTGAATATTGTTTTCCAACTAATGCAATGTACTACATCAAACCATAATGCCATTAAACAGATTTCAGCACTCCTAGTTCTTCTAGGTAACATGCTTAAAGCTCACATGATCTTAATAATCAAATGTGCCTGGAAACGTTTATAGCTCCATCTTTCTGGTTGTCTGCTGGTTTCATGTTCTCTTGTGTTGGTTTTTCTCACCTTCCCCCTTACTCCTTTTGTTGGGCTGAAGAAGATCATCCCACACTCCCTCTACCAGATTGTCCATCATGTTCTATTCACTGAACAAATGGCCTGACATAAAAATGAAGTTAAAAACCTGGTGACATAAGTGGGATGGAAAGATGTTTTTTTTGACAACCAGAGGCAGTGTCCTTCCTCTCAGAAAAGTGAGTATACCACAAAAATCTTATGTTTTCTTCTTCATGGTTAGAGCATTCCGTTTTCAATTCAAAACCCACTATTTCTGCACCATTCTTCATGGATTTTTGGTTTGTTGGTTTTGGGGTTTTTTTTTTAGTTTGATACAGGATGCAACAAGATACACAGAAAGATCAAGTCCATGACAAATGAGTATGAAGACAAGTAACAGAAAATTGGCTACAAAAAAGGAGAGAGACCTTTCTGATTTAACTTTAGCATAAATAGATAAACAGTGAGTTTTCTTCCATTTCATCACTTGTATCTTTCATAAATATCTGCCGTTGTGTTTTCTGTTTTGGATTATCATGTTTGCCTTTTGTTTTAGAAGTGTTTCTAGTGTAGATCACAGCATAGTCAGAGGTGCAGAAAATCTATGGCATGAAGGATGCTTTTGTACATAACCTGGCTCATGTGCCCAGCCCCATAGAAGCTGATTGGACCAGGCTGAGAAATGGTACGGGGGTCAAGAGGGAAAAAAAAGGAGTCTTTCAGTGGCCCCACTAATAACAAAAGGACTGGGGCATGCAGGTGGGTACTGGGCAGCAAGCTGATAACCTTCCAGTGATTTTAGTGGTTGCTATAAAATGCACATTAAAACTGTCTTACTGTTGCCTGTTTGACTCAGTTTGCTCTTTCCACTAGGTTGCATTCAGTGTCCAACCTTTTCCATTTCCTTCATTTCTCATTAAGTCTTGATTAGTGCTAAGTCCTCATTCTAACACACAGTCAGTGATCTAATGCTGGAAGGTTGATTTCCAGAAACCGACTTACCAAATTACCAATTTAATACTGACTGTGGTTTGTTAAATTTAGGAAAACCTTACCCACAAAACTATAGAAAAACTGAGTGTTTTCTTGAGTAAAATCTTTGTCCAGCTGTAATATGCACTGCAGGCCAAATTTATCTGACCTCAGGGTATAACTTTTTTCTGTGGCAGTTTTCAAGATTTCAACATGTATTTTGAGTTCATACTGGAATGAAAATAAAAATTTTGGAACATATTTATAAAAAAAGAATGTGCCAAAATATCCTTTCTGGGCCGAGGCTTTAGACTTTCCACTGCACACATCTACTTATTAGTCCATTTAATTCTGTACAATGGAAGTCTCCGTGTTTGATTCAGAGTGGTTTTTCATCACAGGTAACTTTGAAAGTGGCAAGGCCAGGTCTTAAATGCCTTTACCCCCAGTACAGCAAGAAGTCTTTAGGCTAAAAGAGAGCACTACTCTTTCTGTTTCTTTTTCATCTTTCCTATGAAAATGTCACCACAGCTAGCAGTACCTCTCCGTGAAGGTTTCTGCATCCCACGAAATTTCCTATTCATCCCTGGCTGACCTTTAATGAAATCTGAGCTTCCTCTGCTTTCTTTGGACTACCTCTACCAGTGATATGGAGAGAAATTTGTCATAGCTGGTGGACAAGGAGAGGATGACACTTTGTCATCCTCACCACCCAACCAAAAGAAGTGTGGCATCCCTTGGGCCTTGGTAAGGACTGTAAGTTGCATTAAAACTGTTGTTGGCTTTAGACCTCTTTTTTTGCCCATTTTCCTAGAGTTTGGCTCCCTACCTTTGCTAACTTCAAGGATTTGTAGGCCTCTGCATGTGTTTAACTCAGTTGGTTTACAATCACACCTTGAGTTAAATGGGTGCAACTGTCTTGTGTAGACAAGCCCTTGGAGGCACTTTGTCAGGCACCTTGCCACTAATCCACCTACCGAAGTAATGAATCTTGCCCCAAGGGGAGTAACAGATTCCTGCTTGTTAATATTCAGATCTGTCAGAGCAGGGATACCATAACACTGCCCTCATTTAAATCATTATCCAGTCTTCAGGTACATTATGTAGACTAAGTGATTGTAAAGTAGCTTTTTGGCTCATTATATTCTAGAAAGTAAATATCTGTTTGGTTGGGTTCAGGGCGCCTTTACAGTTAGAGATCTCAGAGAATAAGTTTTCCACTGTGTTTGTAATTTTATCTTTGAAAGTGGGTCCAAATGATTGCTAATGTCCTTTACAAATTATTTCTGGCCTTTGGACAAGACCCTCCACTTCTACTTTATAAACATGTATATATATATATTAGGCTGCGAAGAGCACTGCTGCCTGGGGGGAGCTTGGGAGCTTGGGAGCTTGCTCCCCTGGTGAGCTTGGGAGCCCAGGGGAACACTTGCAAACCCCAGTGGTGGAGCTCCACCCAGAAAAAGGCTCCCTCAGCCCCATGTACTGGCGATTCCAGCACATACATATGATTTGCCTTCAGAGTACTTAACATTTCAGAAGCGAGCTTGTAGCAATTAGTGCTTGTTGTGTGATGGAGACTGCTGTGTTGACTGAGCCAATTAAGGGATCAATTAGTGCAGTACAGAGTGCTTAGAGAGGTAGTCTTGGATGACATGGGTCAGGTACTCAGTCCATACTCCATACTGAACTCTAATCATAAAAGTGCCTTTAATGATTGTATTTAAAGGAGTACCAAAACACTTTTCCCTACTGTCTGGTTTTGAAGGTAAAATTAGGTTTGTGCTATTGTGGCCCACAAAATACTTTTTACAGCAGTATGTTACTAAGTAGGGATTTCCATGAATTGGAAACACTACAAGCAAACTCCAAAGCCTGTGTTTCTTTTTCTTGTTGTGTCTGAAATTTTGTATAAAATCAAAGATTACATGCTCTAAAGGTCCAGTCTAACTTCTAACGGAGTCTGTCACAGGCCAAACATATCACTATTTTCTTAATAGAAAAGCAAAATGAATCCAGGTCTTCATCTTTTCAAGACAGACTGGGGCTTAAGGTCTTTATTAGATAATTATTTTTTTACCTTATTCAGCACTGGTCAGAAGTTTATGGATGAAAATACCAATGTAGTTCCGCCAGCCTTTCTTGGTTCCCTAACCAGGCTGCTGGGGAACCTGGGCTTCTGAGCTCTGTGATCCCCGGGCTGACTCGCCACAGCAGGGTTTCAGGCACGTCAGATGACACTGCTAGGCACTCTTGAGTTTCTGGAAGTGGAGGCCAGCAGAGGTGAAACTAATAAGAAAGTCTCAGGAAATGATATATTTCAGAAACACCATGCATGTTTCCTTTTAGAAACAGTACATGGGGATTTCTGGGTCATGAGAAGGTCTTGAAAAAATTGATGTAGGTCCTGACCAAACAAAACCGCACTAAAAAAAAAAAAAAGAAAAAGAAGAAAAAGTATTATTAACCCTAAATCCCGTATTTCAGTCAGTTCTAGTGTTGTTCTGCTTTGAAATCTATCTATGTCTGTAAAGAAAATTTAAAAAATCAAGTAAATAAGCAGTCTATAGTCCAGTATTTTCTTCATTTCACAAATCACAATATCAAAAACTCAAATAAACTACTTTTTTTTTTTTTTTTTTTTAAGGAATTTTGTTCTCTTAACATTGGAGAGTTGTAAGAATAATGTGGAAGATTCTATTTCACTTGGGTTTTAAAACTGTCAGGAACTGCAAGCTTGATATTTTTCCTTGCCCTGCTTAGAAACAGCAGAAAACCATCTTGTTTTGCATATCCTAATTCTTTGTAATCTCAGGAAGACTTAAATTAAGATTTCAGTGGATTAATTTTTTCTTAAGCTATCACTTACTCAGTGCTGCATTAATTACAGCAGTCTTACTGCATTCACTGAAAAGTACCCTCCTTTTGCTTTCTTGGAACTGCCTTTCTGGGCATGTCCACTGAGGAAGGACACAGAAGAGAATGTAGGGACATACTTTACTCCAGCAGATTTTTTTAAAATATGCTTTTTAACAGTCTTTTAACAGAGACTAGAAACAACAAAAAAGAATTAAATTTTATCATAACCTTCCCTGCATTAAAAAAAAACCAACTGTGGAAAAACAATATATTTAAACATTAATAATAATGAGTATAAGTGATTAATGAGAATGGAACAAAAACCCATGATTTTCTTTATAAGACAAACTAAAAGAACATTTGAATGTAATTTCAGTAGGTGCTACATTTAACACAGGGTTTAGTTCCAAGGCTTTTATAGACTGCAATGATAGATCTGTTCTGAATTAAGAAAACTAAGGATAAAACTAGACTCTCTTAATGAGGTCTCAGAGAGTTATCCATAATGACATACAACAAGATGTTAATTTTCTCCAGGTACTGGTGACAGTACTTATGGGACTGGAGTACCAGTCTAGGCCACACAGACCAGGCTCACAGTCTGTTACCGCTACTTGTTTAGTGTGTGATTTTGAAAAATTATTTGACTGGGAGTTACATCATCAAATTTAAACATCTAGATTGAATCTTTTCTCCCTTGACTCCCTTTATAGCCACCAGAGGGTTTGCCCATGCTGCTAAAAATAAGGAGTACAAGTCTCGAGTGCTGCACTGCTGACCATTTCACATCTCTTAAATTCAGTTACATTTCTTAAGTTTCTTAAAGCTCACCTCCTTGCCCCATTTTAGATAACTCCAACTAGCTATTTCAAAGGCATATTGGTTACTGAGGGAGCTAGCCCTGAGCAGCATGGATAGCAAGCCAGCCTGATCCACCTGGCTGTGAGGAAAGGACTGGTCCCTGACTCTTTTATTTGGATCTATAGACAGAACCAGAAAGAACTATAAAGAGATGCATTTCTGGAGTGTGTTTCCATTTACCCTCACAGGTTGGATGAACTGCCCTCCTTGCATCTCGGTTTCTACAAAATGGAGAATGATATAAAACAGTACACAACTGCACTGGTGAAGAAAAGCGAGTGCTCTGGGTGAGATAGGGACCACCCCAGGAGAAGGAAACCAGCAAAACCTAACAGGTGAAGGCACAGAAGAAGTTAAGATCAACCCATAGAGCAATCACAATCACAGAATCACAATCACAGAATGTCAGGGATTGGAAGGGACCTCGAAAGATCATCTAGTCCAATCCCCCTGCCAGAGCAGGAACCTGAATGAGATCACACAGGAAGGTGTCCAGGCGGGTCTTGAATGTCTCCAGAGAAGGAGACTCCACAACCTCCCTGGGCAGCCTGTTCCAGTGCTCTACAACTACAAGGCAGTCATTTTTTGTCCAATATTTAAGAAGTAAATCTGCATAGCCCTGTTTTGTGGATGAGCGGGCTTCAGGAGCAGGTTTGGAGCAGGCAGCCTGGAGGGGCTGTGTCCTGGGGCCAGGCTGGGAAGAACAGGCTAAGGTTAGGATGGACCTCGCTGTGTGGAAACAGGGTCCCCCCGAAGCTACAACAGCACTTCCTATGCAAAGATACCAAACTGCCTCCCTTGGTACTAGGCATTTGTGTTGTAGGGAGTATTTCATGGTGTATCACAGACTGCTTCAGTCAAGAAAGTAAAGTCCACAGCCTTTCATGTCACATCAATTTTAAGATTACAAATCCTGGCTTTGAAAACACATTTGGCTTACCATGAAAGTGGACTGCAGAAAAACAGAGCAACCATTCCATGACACACAGTCACTGACTTTTTTTTTTTTTTTTTTCTCAAGAATCAAGGAACAGCCAGGCGTGGCTACAGAAGCATTTCTTCTTGAATCTGGCCAAAAGATGTTGTAATATTTACACTGGTACATGGTTGCTGGCCTAAAAACTATTGTGTAAGGAGTCAGAATGGGAATTCAGATTCAAACGTAGCACCAAATAAATAAAGTTTCATTAAATGCATGGCTTAGTGAGAAGAACACTGGCTGTGGGCTCAAACAGCCCAGGTCTCAGCTGTCGTTTCAGACGGTGTCAAAGCGTACTCGCGGCCCGCAGCCCCGGCACGGCAGCACCATCCGGCCGCTCGGGCCGGGCTGACAAGGGCCCTGCAAGCGGGAACAGGGGTGGGATGGCGGCGGGG